>NC_092340.1:180320000-180620000 GCF_046630445.1 Rutidosis leptorrhynchoides | reverse complement strand
TTCTATGTTTTTCTCAAGTCCTTGAACAATAGGTGTTACATGCTTCCGCTCACTATTTTTGATACTTGCTTGGATGTCGAGTATACATGCATACATGGAGCATCTTTTGACTTACTTTTAAATCGTGTCGCATATGTTTCATTTGTACGTTAAACATTGTAATGTAGCTAGTCGTTGAACTACTTTTGTAAACTTAAAACATCTTTACATTTGAAATGAATGAGACATATTTTGGTCAAACGTCTTTTTAAAGACTTATGACCACGTAACGGGACCTAAGTAGACGGCGCCATCAATGAAGATTTTATCGGGTCGCTACATGCTATTGGTTATGCTAGCTTGTGATATTGGAGGTTATTAGCTTTATACTAGAGATGGTTGAGTAAGTGTATGCAAGTAGCTACATTATATATGCACGTGTATACTTATTGCACTCACTAAGCGTTAGCTTACCCCTCTTGTTGTTTACCTTTTTATAGGTATCGTGATTGTAAGGCTAGCTAGTCGTTAGACTAGATGTGTAGGAGCGCTTGGGCTCGATGGGGTAGCTTTTGGAGATATGGACGCGGATTGGGGATTTGGTAGTCCCCGGGATTATCCTCTTAGTATTGGGTTAGGTTATTGAGTCTTAACCAATATTCCTGGTTTAAACACCTTTATTTAACATTTTATTGATGTAAATCTTAAGTTGGTTGTCACAAAACGTTTGGTTTCGGATTTAAAGAGTTAAAACTTGTTTTGGAATGAAATGGGACTGATCAGGTTGGTTGGACGCCGTCCAAGCTTCTTGGACGCCGTCCAATATAACGTGGGTTGGGTGTTTTCTATCTCAGAAGATTTTAGTGTTACTGGACGCCGTCCTGATTGTTGGACGCCGTCCTGCTCTTTGTAACTGGACGCCGTCCAGAGGTCTGGACGCCGTCCAGATGGTCTGTTTAAAAAAAAAATTAAGTCGTGTTTTTGGTAAACGAAGTTGGGTCTTTACAAGTGGTATCAGAGCACAGTCTAAGGGAATTAGGTGACCTTGGAATAGGTGCCTAGTCTTAGACTTATTGGCGGTTGTGCTTTATTTGTGGAACTTGTAAGAATACTTGTCAGATTGAGATTTGTTAGTGCCTTAGAGTATGTGACTAACTAGGACTTGTGTTTGTCCAAAGTGTGATTATGTGGGGCCGTATTTCGTGTGTAAATTAGTGCCTTAGATAGCTGGTGCCTAATGTAAGTAGGCGAACTTAGACGTTGTTTTAGTGATAGTCACCTAGATTGTAGGTTGACTTGTTGTTGCGATGTGCTTATGTACATTTATTATTATATCGTATATAGGTGTATATATACAGGTATCTATTTGTGCGGTGTCCTCGAGACAAATCTATTGGAGAGATTCGTATGTTTGGCGGTTTTGAGTGATCGAGGTTCACCGTAAGGACTTTGGTCATTTGGGTACTAGGAGTTATCGCGTGTTATTTTGTGTAAATGTTCCGTCAGTTCGGGTAAAGTACTTTGCATGACCATGTGGAAATGGTAAGGTACGCACTATTGAGATTGTTATTGGATGTAGTTACTCATCGTAACTAGGAAGACTGATTAGTGAGTATGCGTACGATGAAGACTTGAATCCCGTAAAGGGATGTAGCAAGTCTAATGATTGAAGAATTGGGTTACACACGGTAGAGTGTGTGGTTAAAGAGCTGTATAAGGATTCTAGTTGTGAGTCGCCTTGGAATTGGTGAATCAAGGAGTCTTCGGGTCGTTAAACTCATGGGAATGGGACCCGTATGACGGCGATTATATTAGTATGTTAGCGTGTTGTGGATTATAGGATAACATTCCTAACGGAATATCCCTTGTTGTGGTGGATGTGTCGATGTGCGGAAGGGTGTAAGACATGGTGTTTTCAAGCATCTCTTTAGTGTTAGATGAAAGGTTTCGTGAGGCTATATCGTTGGCCTTGTGGAAATTGAGGGTAGCGTGTGATCGCTAGGAACTTTCAATAAGACAATAAACAGTGAGGTTTTTCTGGTAGGTATGACTTGGGGTCATCATTATAGTGAGATGGGTGAGATCGGGTGTATGGAACCTAAAGATCGAGTTTCTAAAATTCGATTGTTTGTGGTGGGAGTCTGCATGACACTGCGTCAGGTGCCTCTTTATACCTGCTAGTGTAATGTTCAACTCCAGTAGTGGTGTGATCACTTTGTGCTTAGGGTGACCGTGAGATACCCTTAGAAGCAGCGAAGATTACAATAGTGATCGACGGGTGATAGTAATTCAACGGTTGCGAAAGTCGAAGTCTAAGAGCATTTGGGAAAACACTTCTTATGAAGTGAGGGATGAGCGAATCTTGTTGCACTTAAGTGATAGATGGGTAAAGATGACTGGTGAACCGGTGGTGGACTTAATGGTCGGTTAGGCCTAAGGTTATGACTTGTGTTCAATGCAATTATTGTATCGGATTGGTCACTCTTCTCCATGAGAGTGAGAAATTGCGGATAATGGTTCGTTGAGTGGAAGGTCGGGTGATCTCGATTGAGATGCACGACTAATTAAGCGGAGAGGCATATGCCAAGGCTTAGAGGCGTATGTGGGACTTCGGTGGAGTACGCTTTGCGAACGTTGGAGAGCAGTTAATTGTGATTTGTGGTATGAAGGTGCGATATCATCGCGTGTACGACATCTCAAGTGATTGTGTATGTCGGCTCTAAGAGCCTAAAGTGAATTTGTGGTGATTTGGTGTTATGACCAACAGTGAGAATGGTCATGTGTGACTTGGAATTTCGATTTCCGCAGGATGTTATCAACTTGGCGGTGAGAATGTGGAGATAAATCCTAAGTGGGGGAGTTTTTACTGCCGCCCGAGGAAGATCCGGTGGTGTATTGTATACCGAAGTGTCAGAGTGTACCGTGCTAAGCCTCAATAGGTATTCGGAGTTCCTAACGAGGAAGAGTGACGAGTTGTTAATTTTGACTCGAGATCGTGCATTACGATTGTGAGTTACAATTCCGAAATGTTATGTGTGGAGTTGTGATGACGGGATCAAATGAAGCGTAAGACTTCTTATGTAGGTGGTCGTGTAGCACCAAAGTGCGGTTTGAGACCAAATGTGAAGCTTAAGATCTCGGAGTGAGAGAACGAAGTTGTCGTTATGGGTGCTCTCATAATGTAAATCTGGAAGCTATGAAACTCGAATAGTACTATTTAGTAAGTACAAGTTAGATATCGTGATGGTTGATGCATTTTTTCCCTGTCGGGAAATGCGATCGTGGAAATTGTCAAGTGGATTATTCCACTTTATGGACGACTGTGAGACGGGGAGTGTCGGTTTCGATTGTCTCTCATCGAGGCAGGCAGTTTTTGTTTGTTTATGAGAGTGTGTTCACTAGTGATGCGACCCATTAGTTGCATCGAAGTGTCGAGGCCATCCCTAACGGACGGTTTAGGTAGGAAGATTCACATGGCGTTGGTGGATATTTTGTGGGTGACGTGAAGAATTGCAAATTGTCGTGACGGTAATTCACGGTTGAAGGGATTCTGGTACACGAATAGTTTCATGCTAGTACTAGAAAGCCGTATTGTATGAATGTGTTGGAGGATTTAGAGCAGAAACCCTGTATCGAATATTGATGTTTCGTCTAACTCGTGGTGTATTATTATCATCCGGGATTAATCCAGTGACGGATAGTCGCGTATGGATCGATCGATGGAAAGGTGGTGCTAATGAAGTGCTTATTTCAGGGTTACCGAAATTTCTTTGTGGAAAAAATAACTCGGTTGTGGTGACTGTAAGAAGTACTAGTCGGAGGAGCGTGTCAATTGCCCCGTTGGCATCGACTTGCAAAAAATTGCGAATCACGGGTTTTCTGGGGTGGAAAACAAATGTTTGCACATAAATGGATGTGTGATCGTGGAGTGGTACGGTTATGGACCGTTGAGAGTACTGAGTTTTGACGCGGCATGAATCCTTCTCGGTTTGGATTAATGCAAGACCTGGTTCAAAGCGTAGTGGACCTGGTAGATCGCGTTGGGTGATGTAGTTATGGATGTAGCTTGTTGCGAGTTTAGTCGAGAGAACTTGCAGGGATAATGATGTTTTCCGTATTTTGATGTCGAGTGTATGAGATACCGCTGGTCGTGTGGTGAGATATTCGGATTAACGGAAGATATTAAGGATGGCATGGTGGTGTTTCGTAGGATCGTGAGGCGTGGTTCCTAATTGTAAGAACGTGAGAAGGCTTTGGAGCACTTAACTTGGTAGATGATGAGGATCACGGGGACATGATCCAGGCTAAGTGGGGGAGAGTTGTAACATCTCGTTTTTCAGTTACACGTTATTTTAGACGTCATTCGAATTACGAGGTATGTAAGCGTATATTTAGATCCTAAATAAAGTTGGAGTTGATGTTCTAAAACCTTACCATTGGATAGTAAATCTCATTACGTTTCTAACGATATTTGATTCATCAAAAACATAGTTACGGTTTGAAAGTTACGACCAAAACAAGTTTCAATTTCAGACCCAGTGCATCTGGACGCCGTCCAGCCATTTTGGACGCCATCTAAATTGCCTGACGGTCCAGCTGTGAAATTTTAAAGTTTTAAAAAGGGGGTATTTGAGTCTTTTCACTTAGGGGTCAGTTGAGCCATTAAAACTGATCCAATCTCATCCTTATCCCCATTTTCACCTTCTCAATCACTCATCTTAATTCTTAGAGAGAGAGAGAGATAAGAACTAGAGTGAGAAAGTGCTAGATCAAAGGAAGGAGATGGAATCTTCATGAAGTGGAAGAATTAAAGTTGTTCACCTCGTTCATGGCTACGTTTTAGTAGTGTTGGTAAGCTCTAACTTCGAATTTAATTGTTAAGATTCTTGTTCATGTTTAGGGCTTAAGCTAGTTAGGGTTCTAAACCTCATTTCTCATGAAATTGGGGGTTTTGTTGTATTATTAGTGTGGGTGAACCCTATTATTGTGGGTTTAGGGTTAGATGACAAATTTGGAAGCATTTGTCATTGGTTTGGGTGTTAATCACTAGATTGTATGTGTGTTGGTGATTAGATATTCATAAGAACATGCTAGTTGGTCAAAATAGGTGTTAACCTTGATTTGGTGTCAAACTAAGTTATGAGGTCAAGATTTGATGAACCAAGTATATAAATGGTGTTTTGGAAAGTTAATCACTAGCCGTTAGTGATTAAAGATATTTTTGGGACTTATGTCAAAATAGGTTGACTTTGAATTGCGATGAGTTTGGTAATGACACTAATTTGGAGTATATGGATGTTAAATGTTTTTGTTGTTAAATGACATTTTTGAATGGGTCGGAATTACCACCCGTAGTGGTAATTGGTGAAGTCCACTTTAGGTGTCTAAATGGGCGGATTTATGGAGGTAAGTATAAACCCTTGGTTAAGGGCTTTGGCATCGAATTCTCTTGTAGAGAATGTATGTTGATGGTTTTTACATCTATATGCGTAATATTGGTAAAAGGTTTGCTCGGTCGCGTTTGGAGGCGATTTACATACATGATTTGTGCGGGCGATTCGAGGTAAGTGGAATAATTATGCATTTATGTATATAGTATTTATTTGTGAATGTTATGGTATGAACCAACGAGCCGGTAGTACCATAACATGTATGTGGCGAGTGTCATGATGTGAACCACGAGCCGGTAGCACTATAAAATGAAGTGTGAACCACGAGCCGGTAGCACTATAAAATGAAGTGTGAACCACGAGCCGGTACCACTATAAAATGAAGTGTGAACCATGAGCTGGTAGCACTATAAAATGAGGCGTGAACCACGAGCCGGTAGCGCCAAAGTGTGAACCACGAGCCGGTAGCACTATAAAGGAGTATGACTCAAAAGCATAGTGGCGTGAACCAAAGAGCCGGTAGCATCATAGCATTACGTATGGTGTGAACCACGAGCCGGTAGCACCATAGAGTTAACCATATGATTTGTGTATGTATTATAGTTTAGCATATTATATTGTTTGAGTATATGCTATTGGTTATGCTAGCTTGCGATATTGGAGGTTATTAGCTTTATACTTGAGATGGTTGCTAATTATATTGCTAGCATGTATGCGGTATGTGAGTAAATGTATGCAAGTAGGTACATTATATATGCATGTGTATACTTATTGCACTTACTAAGCGTTAGCTTACCCCTCTCGTTGTTTACCATTTTACAGGTATCGTGATTGTAAGGCTAGCTAGTAGTTAGACTAGATGTGTAGGAGCGCTTGGGCTAGATGGGGTAGCTTTTGGAGATATGGACGCGGATTGAGGATTTGGTAGTCCCCGGGATTATGCTCTTGGTATTGGGTTGAGTTACTGAGTCTTAACCCGTATTCGTGGTGTAAACACCTTTATTTAATGTTTTATTGATGTAAATCTTGAGTTGGTTGTTACAAAACATTTGGTTGCGGATTTGAAGAGTTAAAACTTGTTTTGGAATGAAATGGGACTGATCAGGTTGGTTGGACGCCGTCCAGTATAACGTGGGTTGGGTGTTTTCTGTCTCAGAACATTTTAGTGTTACTAGACGCCGTCCTGATTGTTGGACGCGTCCTGCTCTTTGTAACTGGACGCCGTCCAGAGGTCTGGACGCCGTCCAGATGGTCTGTTTAAAAAATAAAAAATAAAAATAAAAATAAAAATAAAAAATTTAAATCGTGTTTTTGGTAAACGAAGTTGGGTCGTTACACCTGGATGTGAAATAGGGAAGCATCACCATGCCTCATTCAAGTCAAAGCAGATTTCATCTGTTGAGAAACTATTTCACCTACTTCATATGGATCTTTTTGGTCCTGTTAATACAGCCACCTGTAGTGGAAAGAAGTATACACTGGTGATTGTTGATGAATATTCCAGATACACTTGGGTATTCTTTTTGAAGCAAAAGAGTGAAGCTGCTGATGAAATTATCAATTTTTCAAAAGAATAGATCTACTGAATGGGGAACTGGTGAAGTAGCTTAGAAGTGATCATGGTACAGAATTCAGAAATGCAACATTAGAAAAATTTTGTGCTGACAAAGGTATTTCACAGAACTTTTATGCTGTTAGAACACCTCAACACAATGGTGTTGCAGAAAGAAGAAACAGAACTCTCATTGAAGCAGCAAGATCTATGTTGGCTGAGTCTGGGCTGAAATATTCATACTGGGCAGAAGCTGTGAACACTGCTTGTTTTATCCAGAATAGATCTTTAATAGTGAAAAGACATCAGAAAACTGCTTATGAAGTTCTCAAAGGCAGAAGACCCTCAATTTCATTTCTTCATGTATTTGGCACTCCCTATTTCATTCTAAACAATAGGGATCAGCTAGGCAAGTTTGATGCTAAGGCTGATGACGGTATATTTCTTGGATATTCCAACATGTCAAAGGCATATAGGGTTTTCAATAAAAGAAGGGGTTGTTTTGAAGAGTCTATTAATGTTACATTTGATGAAACTGCCCCTACTTCATCTTCTGGTCAAGAAGATGAGGAGTTACTGTTTGAAGAGCCAACTCAGCAAGCTCTAGATGATGAAGAAGAACCAGCAGCAAATCTCTCACCAATCCATGTTGTTGGGTTCTCTGATGATGAGATGGAACACTCTGGTCCATCTATGTCTAAACTAGGTGGACCTACTGGCTCTACTGAAGTTTTACAACTTGAGCATAGGTCTACTGGTTCTGAAGGATCTCAAGCTGGTACTGGTTACACTCAAAATGAACAGCTGTCTCCCACTGCTGCTCATTCCTCTGAGCTAGCTGATGATCAAGATACTGTGTGTTCCACAACAAGCTCACATGTTCATAACACTAGATGGACAAAGGAGCATCCAATTGAACAAGTTATTGGTAATCTGGCCAGTGGTGTTAAAACAAGATGACATGCAACCAGCAATTTTTGTATGCATGTAAATTTTGTATCTACCATTGAACCTACATGTCCTGAAGAAGCAATCAAAGATCCAAGCTGGGCAAGAGCTATGCAAGAAGAGATCTCCCAGTTTGATAGGAATAAGATTTGGATATTGGTACCTTGACCTGATGATGAAACTAAAAAGATCATTGGTACCAAGTAGGTTTTCAAAAATAAGATGGATGAAGATGGGATTGTGATCAGAAACAAAGCTAGGTTGGTAGCTCAAGGTTTCAAACAGGAAAAAGGATTAGATTATAGAGAGACATATGCACCAGTGGCTAGGATGGAAGCTATCAGATTGTTCTTGGCATATGCTGCTAAGATGAACTTTAGGGTATTCCAGATGGATGTTAAGTCTGCATTTCTAAATGGGAAGCTGCAAGAAGAAGTTTATGTCAAACAGCCTCCTAGTTTTGTAAGTAGTAAATATCCAGACCATGTCTACAAGCTAGACAAAGCTCTTTATGGCCTCAAACAGGCACCAAGAGCATGGTATGAGATACTTCATGTGTATCTCACTGGTATAGGTTTTAAAGTTAGAACAATTGATACCACTCTATTCTCAAAAGAGATAGATGGTGATCTCTTGCTGGTACAGATATATGTGGATGATATTATTTATGGATCTAAAAATGAGAAACATTGTCAAGATTTTTCAAAACTTATGTCAAAGACATATGAAATGAGCTTACAAAGAGATTTGCAATACTTTTTAGGATTACAAATTAAACAACTTGATGATGGAATTTTTATAAGTCAAGATAAGTATATAAAAGATATGTTAAAGAAATTTGGTCTGACCTGTTTAAAAGATATAGGGATTCCAATGGCAGCATCTATCAAAATCGATGCTGATCCCAATGGTGAACCAGTCAATATCACTGAATATAGAGGTATGATTGGGTCCCTACTTTATCTCACAGCCAGCAGACCAGATACTATGTTTGCCACTTGTCTCTGTGCCAGATATCAAGCTGATCCTAAAGAGTCACATTTGCTAGCAGTAAAAAGGATATTTAGGTATCTGAAAGGTACTACTAATTGTGTTCTTTGGTATCCCAAAGACCAGGATTTTGAACTAATAGGGTATTCAGATGCTGATTTTGCAGGGTGTAAAATAGACAGGAAAAGTACTACTGGTGGTTGCCAGTTACTGGGTGGTAGGCTAGTCAGCTGGACGAGCAAAAAGCAAAATACTGTGTCCACATATACTGCTGAGGCAAAATATGTTTCTGCTGGTAGTTGTACTGCTCAAGTACTATGGATGCAAAGCCAGCTGAAGGACTATGGTGTTCATGTTACAAAAACTCCAATCTACTGTGACAACACAAGTGCAATTGCTATTACCAACAATCCTATGATGCATTCAAGGACAAAGTACATTGATGTTCGATATCATTTCAAAAGGGATCATGTTCAAAAAGGAGATGTGGAGCTACATTTTATTTCAACAGACCAGCAGTTAGCAGATCTCTTCACAAAGCCCTTAGATGAGAAATGTTTTAACTATCTAAAAGGCAATTTTGTTGGTGTGCTGGTTCTACAACATGTAGGACAAACCAGTAAGTTACAAATTCTTTGCTTACTGCCTACATATCAAACAATCAGCACAACAAGGTCTTTTATATCATGGTTATTCAATGTCTAAAATGAAATAATAAATAGCTTACAACATTAAATGATACCTTAACACAGAAACTCATTTACTCCCAATGATTTAAAATTAAATTAATGACATCTTAAATGTAACAAAGAATTTTTGTATTTAATACAAACTTTATTCTATGGTCTTTAACTTCATTTTGAATTAAAACCTGCTGCATTTAATGCTTAATGGGAGGTATGAGTGTTCAAGCCAATTATACGTCATGTCAACAGTCTGTGTCCCCTCAAAAATGTACCAGTCTATCACATCTGCCCACGCGCATGCAGATGACAGTTGTCATTTTTCTCTCTCCTGCACTTTTTTCACCAATCCGAAAAGTTAAATAAGGCGATCCATTTCTCATAATAACCTTCGGTTATTAACTCTTCAATTTACCTTTCAAAAACACACACTCTTCTCTCTATATCCTTAATTTTTCAAATCATTCATACATTCATCTTCAACAAAATCATCAATGGCATACCAACAACAATCACCACCCATCGGGAACCAACTGGAGGAACAACAACAACAGCAACAATAACCAAAACATCAACCTCCACCAGTCATAGAGGAACAGGTTGAACAAGGCCCATTGTTCAATCTTCATCCAAGCCTTGTTAAGGCTTTTAACGCACCTGCACATGATCTCATTCGCCTATCAAGAGGCAATGATGCACATGCTCTCTCCATCCCCAAGTCTAAAGCCAACATAGGCTATGAGACTTTGATCGACTACATCAGGCGATGCCCCTTGGCAAGATCTATCACTGGAGTGCCTTCTCGTCTTTATCCAGCCTGTTTGGCCACGACACGTAGAAACATACAACTTTAAATACGAATACAAATATTCATATAACACAAAATAAATAATATATTATTACTAAAATAATAATATGGTCATAGAAATGACGTGACACGAATAACAATTAACGGACATTAAATAACAAACGGTAAAAGATGACGAAAAAAGTAGGGTCGTGACACGTGCCAATATGCTGACGTGTCGTCTTCTCATCAAAATTTTCACATGTCAACTTTTCATTAAAATAATAATTTAGAAAGATATGGATCATTAAAATATGAATTATTATTGATCACACCTAAATCTAAATAGGTGTTTTAGGATTTAGACCTGAGTGTTTAATTTTGAAAAGATGATTGATCGATAGTTTTAACTCCAATAACTGTGCAAACCCCGCTTGAAATCTGGATTCCAATATCATAAAATAAACGATTGGATTAACCTCACTCAATTAGGTTGAGTGAGTTAATATCTTAAGTGTTGATGAACTTCGATCTCGCCCGGGATCTCAATTGGAGTTGTATCTTCAATTGAACAATGTCACATTCTGATTTCAGTCGAGTAATAGTATGTATTCAGTGATGTGTAATGAACGAGCCGTTGGTTATATTTATAGGTGTTTTGAGGGAATGATGACGTGACATATGCCCCTTTCTTGGTTATAACAAACTTTAACAGATTTGAGAGCTGACGTGGCACCTGTCCTTTTCATTGACATAACAAACAGAACTTAACTAATGAAATGCCCCATTCATATTAATTATAAACGTTTCATATTAATTGGTTTCTTTGCGAGGTTTTGACCTCTATATGAGACGTTTTTCAAATCTTGCATTCGTTTTTAAAAACAACCATAACCTTTATTATTGAATAAATATCTTAATGACATAATTTAGATTGTCTATCAAAGACAATCTCCTCAAATAAATAAGTTTTTACACAACCCATTACAATATGATTAAATATATTACAACAAATACTCCGAATGCAAGTTTAAACAATATAAACAATTATGCCGACTCCAAATCTTGACCTTGGGTTGGCATACGACAGCGGAAGCGTTTTTAATATTCACCTGAGAATAAACATGCTTAAAACGTCAACAAAAATATTGGTGAGTCATAGGCTTAATTTCTATATAATAATCATAACATTTAATAAGCCACAAGATTTCATTTAATTAAATGCGCAGGATCATTACAACTGCAAAAATCATTCATACGATGAGTCGCCTGGTAACCGACCTTAACATAGAGTGGTTAAGATATCTGGAATCATACATTCCACTATTCAAATGTATGACAAGAATCCTTCGAAGTACTAAAGCATTTCCACTATTCGAAAATGAGGGTGGTTGGTGCCCGTAGATCTAACTTTAGGATTCGCGTCAATTAGTGTTTTTTACTAATTCTTATGTTACCAAGCATAATAATAATAAGTACAGATATCCGGTATAACAAATCAATCGTAGAATGTAGTTCCATGAACTTGTGCTTATTTTATAAAACATTTATAAATTTTGCATGTATTCTCATCCCAAAATAATTTAGATAGTAAAAATGGGACTATAACTCACTTGTGATGATTTCTGAATAGATGGTGATAAGACTTGGTCTTTTGACAAATTCACGAACCTAATAATAATATTCTTGTGTCAAGATATATATATATAATTAATATTCCATACTTATGATATTGTGATAATTTTAATTGTCCATTGTTAGTAGTCCAAAGTTCGTAGTCCAATAGTCCAACAGTCCAACAGTATAAATATATATATAAATATAAATGCGTATATTGTGTTAGAATTCATTAACACTATAATATATCTTCTTAATATAATAAGACACATAATATGTATATTGTCTGAAGCAATCCGCGACCCATTGTATACATGTCTCAGGCTCGATCACAACTCAAAGTATATAATATTTTGGAATCCACTTCGACCCACAGTTAACTCGAGATTACTGCCAATGGTGTCTAATAGTTCGTTCCAATAATATATAAAGAAGAAGTGAAAATGATATGTCAAAACTTTTTATACGAATCCACGGTGATCAAGTCATATATATATATACGGTGCCTTACGATCTTTATTAAGACTATAATATATTGTCGTAGAACTTAATCACGACTATTATAAATTGTATTTCCATAAGTTCGGGAACAAGACATGTATAAATACATGTAGGATACAAGGTAAGTTAGCTAGGATAAGGCTCGTATCCATTTTTATAAATCATGTCCGTAGCTAAAAATTAAGAAAAATATCCATTTTTGTTTTACCCATAATTTCTTCGTTACAAATCCTTTTTGAGTGATTCGAGTTGCAATGGTTTCGTATCGAACTCAACATTATTAATATTAACAGAAAAAGTATAGGTTTATAGTTGAAAATACATCTTAGGTGTCAAATAAGATAATGTAGTCATATCCATCGTAAGAACGACATCTTGATGACCCTTTTGAAAAACATACTTACACTTAGAGTTTAACCATGGATTTTGGATATATTTCATATCCATATAAAATAAGATTTTTCACCAAAGAAAATCTTTTAATTCAAAGTTTAAGATAGGTTTTTAAAATTAAACCCAAAACAGCCCACATTCGACTAAGACGGCGTATATTCGATTTTAAGGTGGTCTTCGTGTTTACAAGTTTTATATCCTTATGTTAGCTTGACATACTGTCATAATACATGTGTTGAAGTGTTTTAAAAGTCAAGTTAGAAGGATTAAGTTTATTTGCAAACAAGTTTAGAAATAATCTAAACTATGTTCTTGTTGTTATTAGTTATAACTCAAAATAAGATAGCTATATGAATATGAATCGAACGAGATTTTGAACAAAGCTATTACCTCAACTTACTAGGGTAAAGCTACTGGAAAAGATAATAAATAATCTTTAGCTCAAAGGTAGCTTTGATGGCTTGAAATTCTTGAAGTAGAATCATGGAATCAACAAAAGTTTCAAGTAAGAAATCTATCTTGATTTAAGATAGTTATAATTATATGATTTGAACCAAAGCTTGAATATGTTTATTACCTTGATTATAAGATGGAAAGCTACTGATATGAAAGTAGGATTATGGATTCTAAAGAGTTGTGGAGTTGGATTGAAAGATTGGAAGTAAACTTGTACACTTGGAAGGTTATCTTGATATGTTCTTGATCAAGCTTTCTTATGATGATTCTAACTTAGCTTTTGATTCTAAAACTTGCTGAATTGTGTTGTGTTCTTAAGAGAGTGTTTGAGTATGTGTGTTTTTATTTAGAAAAATATGAAGTAGAAATGAAAATGGAATGGATGTATAAGTAGTAAAGATGGCATGAGGTTAAGGTAAGTGTATAGGATCCTTATGTTGAATTTTAGCTAAATGGTTAATACTAGTTGTCAATCCATGGCTCCCACATGTTTCTTGCTGTCCTAGGGTTGGTAAGATGCAGAATTTTATGTGTATATACCAATAGTATATACGTATAGAAACTGGTTACAATACGGGTATAAATACCGTATGAATACGAGTAGAATTCTTGATGGAATTGAATGAGAATATGAATATAGATATTTTTGTTGAGTATAAGTATATTAATATATGTATTTAAGTCTTTCAAAAGTGTATTAATACATCTTAATACAATACATATATATATTGATTTTAACTTAAGAGTTAATACGTCGATAATCGATACATATATGTATATTGTTTCAAAGTCTTTAAGTTAGTAGTCTCATCTAATATATATAACTCATTGTTATTATACTTAATGAGATACTTAAATATCATTTAATCAAATCATGATATATATATATATATATATATATATATATATATATATATATATATATATCCAAATATATATTCCTTTAATTAATTATTACGATATATGACGTTCGTGAATCGTCAGACAGATTGGGTGGCCAAACGTTTGTATAAAATTCATTTCAAATAACCAAGTCTTAATAAATTTGATTGCCTAACATGTTGGAAACCTTAATTATGTAAATATTAATCTTCTATATATTAGCGGAAAAATCCGGGTCGTTACATTACACACCCGTTAAATTAAATTTCGTCCCGAAATTTAGAATAGTACCTAGTTAACGTGCGATATCGGAAAACAAATGTGGGTACTTCAGCTTCATTAGGTCTTCTCGTTCCCAAGTGAATTCAGGTCCTCTACGAGCATTTCACCGAACCTTAACGATTGGTATCTTACTTTGTTTGAGTCGTTTGACCTCACGATCCATAATTTTGACGGGTTCTTCGACGAAATTTAGTTTCTCATCAATCTGAATTTCGTCTAAAGGGATAATGAGATCTTCGGTAGCTAGGCATTTCTTTAGGTTCGAAACATGAAAGGTGTTGTGAATCTTTTCTAATTGTGGAGGTAGTTCAAGTCGATAGGCCACCGGCCCAATGCGTTTTTCGATCTTGAATGGCCCAATGTATCTTGGGCTCAATTTCCCTCGCTTTCCAAAACGAATAACACCTTTCCAAGGTGATACCTTAAGCATAACCATATCACCCTCCTCAAACTCTAAAGGTTTCCTTCTAACATCCGCGTAGCTCTTTTGCCGACTCCGGGCTATTTTCAATCGTTGCTGAATCTGAATGACCTTGTCGGTACTTTCCTGGATAATTTCCGGACCTGTAATCTATTTTTCCCCCACATCACTCCAACAAATCAGAGACCTGTACTTCCTCCCATAAAGTACCTCGAATGGTGCCGCCTCAATGCTAGAATGATAGCTGTTGTTGTAGAAAAACTCAGCTAACGGTAGATGTCGATCCCAACTGCTTCCAAAATCAATAACACATGCCTGTAGCATGTCTTCGAGTGTCTAAATCTTCCTTTCACTCTGCCCATCAGTTTGTGGATGATAAGCAGTACTTAAATCTAGACGAATTCCCAACGCTTCGTGTAATGCCTGCCAGAATCTGGAAGTAAATCTGCTATCACGATCAGAGATAATAGAGATTGGTATACCATGTCTAGAAACAATTTCTTTCAGGTATAATCGTGCTAATTTCTCTATACCATCCTCTTCTTTTATTGGCAGAAAGTGTGCTGACTTAGTAAGATGATCGACTATTACCCAAATCATATCATAACCACCTGCGATTCTCGGTAACTTAGCAATGAAATCCATGGTAATATTTTTCCATTTCCATTCTGGGATTTCAGGTTGTTGGAGTAGGCCCGATGGTTTCTGATGTTTAGCTTTAACTTTAGAACAAGTCAAACATGCTCCTACATATGTGGCTATATCGGCCTTCATTCCTGGCCACCAAAAGTTTCTCTTGAGGTCTTGGTACATTTTCCCCGCTCCGGGATGTATTGAATATCTAGTTTTATGTGCTTCATCTAGTACCACTTTCCTCAAATCCCCATTCTTTGGTACCCAAATTCTTTCAGCTAAATACCTGGTTCCGTCTTCCTGAATATTAAGCTATTTTTCTAATCCTTTGGGTATTTCCTTTCCAAAAATTCCTTCCTTCAAAACCTCCTGTTGTGTCTCTTTTATTCGAGTAGTAAGAATAGTATGAATAATCATGTTCATAGCTTTTACTCGAATAGGCTCTCTTTCCTTTAAAACTCAAGGCATCGGCTACCACATTCGCTTTCCCCGGGTGGTAACGGATTTCACAATCATAATCATTTAGCAGCTCAACCCACCTACGCTGCCTCATATTTAGTTGCTTTTGATTTAAAATATGTTGGAGACTTTTGTGGTCGGTGTATACAATAAACTTGACCCCATATAGATAATGTCTCCACATCTTTAATTCAAAAACAATGGCGCCCAATTCCAGATCATGTGTGGTGTAGTTTTGTTCATGAATTTTGAGTTGTCGAGAAGCATATGCAATCACTTACTTCCGTTCCATAAGAACACACCCAAAACCCATTCTTGATGCGTCGCAGTAGATAACAAAATCTTCCATTCCGTCAGGTAACGATAAAATATGTGCCATAGTCAACTTCTTTTTCAACAATTGGAAGGCACCCTCTTGTTCGGAAGTTCATTCATACTTTTTCCCCTTGTGTGTCAAGGTAGTTAAAGGTTTGGCTACTCGGGATAAATCTTGAATAAATCTCCTATAATAACCGACTAAACCCAAAAATTGACGTATTTGCGTTGGAGTTTTTGGGGTTTTCCAATTTTTGATGGCTTCGATCTTGGCGGGATCAACTTTGATTCCATTACTACTGAATACATGGCTAAGAAGTTGTACTTCATTTAACCAAAAAGTGCACTTAGAGAATTTTGCATAAAGTTGTTCTTTTCTTAACAACTCTAATACAAGTCTCAAGTGTTGTTCATGTTCTTGGTTATTCTTCGAATAGATAAGAATGTCATCAATAAAGACAATAACAAACTTATCTAAATATGGACTACATACTCGGTGCATGAGATCCATGAAAACTGCGGGTGCATTGGTTAGACCGAATGGCATAACCATGAATTCGTAATGGCCATAACGAGTTCTGAAGGCTGTTTTTGGTATATCGGCTTCTTTAACCCTCAGTTGATGATAACCCGACCTTAAGTCGATTTTGGAGTATACGCTCGAACCTTGGAGTTGATGAAATAGGTCGTCAATTCGGGGTAAAGGGTATCGGTTTTTGATGGTTACTTTGTTCAGCTCACGGTAATCGATACACATGCGAAAAGACCCATCTTTCTTTTTAACGAATAAAATTGGAGCTCCCCATGGTGACGTACTCGGTCGGATAAAACCACGTTCTAGTAATTCTTGTAGCTGACTTTGTAATTCTTTCATTTCGGTGGGCGCAAGTCTATATGGAGCACGAGCTATTGGTGCGGCTCCTGGTATAAGATCTATTTGAAATTCAACGGATTGGTGTGGAGGTAGTCCCGATAATTCGTCCGGAAACACCTCAGGAAATTCGCTTGCAACAGGAACGTCATCGATTTTCTTTTCTTCTTTTTCAACTTTCTTGACGTGTGCTAGTATGGCATAGCAACATTTTCTTATTAGTTTGCGCGCCTTCAAACTACTAATAAGATTTAATTTGGCATTACCCTTTTCTCCGTACACCATTAAGGGTAACCCATTTTCTCTCGGAATGCGAATCGTCTTCTCATGACAAACAACTTCGGCTTTCACCTTGAACATCCAGTCCATTCCAATAATTACGTCGAAGCTTCCCAATTTCACCGGTATTAAATCAATTGCAAACGTTTCGCTAACTAAACTAATTTTTCGATTTCGGCAAATTTTATCAACCTTAATTAGTTTACCGTTTGCTACTTCAACTATACACTTTTTATCCAAAGGCGTTAACGGGCAATTTAATTTGGCACAAAATTCTATACTCATATAACTTCTATCGACACCCGAATCAAATAAAACATAAGCAGGTGTATTGTTGATAAGAAACGTACCCGTAACAAGCTCCGGGTCTTCCTGTGCTTTCTCCCCATTAATGTTGAAGGCTCTCCCACGGCTTTGTCTATTTCCATTCCTGCACTGGTTTATGGTATGGCCCGGTTTTCCACATCCATAGCAAACAACGCCGTTATTATTTGTTCCGGCATTATTTACTCCTTTGTTTCTATTTGGTCCGTAGACTTTACACTTTGCCGCAATATGGCCATTCCTATTATACTTGGTACATAATTCTCTACAAAACCATTCCGGATGAAACGTATCACACCTGGGGCATATAGTTCTTTGCCTTTTGTTATCGTTGTTGTTGTTGTTGTTGTTGTTGTTGTTGTTGTTGTTGTTGTTGTTGTTGTTGTTGTTGTTGTTGTTATTGTTGTTGAGTCATTTGTTGTTGTTATTGTTATTATTATTGGGATGGTTGTTGTGGTTATTGTTGCGGTTGTTGTTGCTATTATTGATGTTGTTGGAGTGGTTGCGATTGTTGTTGTAGTTGTTGTTTTGATTGTTGTTGTTGTACTGGTGACCCTGATCACTGCTTTCCTCCCACTTTCTTTTTCCATGTTTCATTATGGCCTCCTCGACCGCTTCTTTCTTTATCCTTCCTGTAATTTGGCCTATCAATTTGTGGGCTATACGGCTCGCTTTCTGCATTGTTGCAGGGTCGTTAGCACCTACATGCTCTTGGATTCGTTCTGTCAACCCTTTTATGAATGCTTCAATTTTTGCTTCTTCGTACTCAAATGCTCCAGGACACATTAAAGCCAGTTCATTGAAACGTCACTCGTAGGTAGTTACATCTAACCCTTGGGTTGTTAGTATTTTAAGCTCTGCCTTGAGCTTGTTAATTTCGGTTCTGGGACGGTACTCTTCTGTCATCATGTGCTTGAAAGCGGACCATGGAAGTGCGTAGGCGGTATTCTGTCCTACGTAATCCATGTAGGTATTCCACCATGTCAAAGCAGTACCCCTGAAAGTATGTGTGGCATACTTAACTTTATCCTCTTCTGAGCAGTTGCTGATTGCGAACACGGCTTCAACCTTCTCTGTCCACCGCTTTAGTCCAATGGGTCCTTCAGTTCCTTCAAACTCATTGGGTTTACAGGCCATAAAAGCTTTGTAGGAACATCCTACCCGGTTGCCATTGTTTCCCCCACTGCTGGAACCCGATTGGTTATTATTGTTCATTGCATTCACCACTGCAGCCATATTTGCAGCGAAAGCTTGAAGTTCTTCTGTGTTCAATTGTTGTTGTCTAGTAGCTGGAGGAGCCATTTCCTTCAAAAAAAGCCGACTGAGTTAATCATATAGAATTTTAGAAGTAGCCAAAAAGTATTTTGTAGCTTAATATGAACTTATTATTATAAAAGCCTTTTCTTCATATTAGCGTTTTATAACTATAATAATGTTCATACTTAGCAGCTAACACACAAATTAACTACTAAAATTCTAATATGAAAAACTATGGTAAGTTATTACGTTACTACGTAAAAATAAGTTGTAATAATAATAATAAACCTTCCATGCTTATTCTTATTATTATACAATCATAAGGAAAATTACATTGCAGATTTTCTTACAAACTTAAACACACAATATAATACATATTATACAATGCATGGAATACATGATAGCTACCGATGGTTCAATAATGGCGAGATTTCTTAGATGTTGACGTTGTTTCTTTCTCGGCCAAACGTTTGGATTTTCGTTTGGATAGTTCTTTTTCCAATTCCTCCCAATTGGTTCTTTCAGCTAATTGTTTGGGAGCAAAACCAACAGTCGTTATACGAGCGTTCATTTTATAAACTGGTCTCTTAGGTGGTTCAGGTGGATGATCACAAACATTTTGGGTCATAATAGGTTCGTCGGGTTTGGGATCGGGTATAACAGCCAAAGATTTTCCCAAATCACGTTGTGGTTCGGTAATTTCCACAACTTCTTCAGGATCCTCTTCTTCGGGTTCCTCTTCGGGGTCTTCTTCTGGATCCTCTTCTGGAACCTCTACTAGCAATTGTGAATCTTTCCAATTTTCCCAACAATTTTCCACTTTAATGGTAGCACCAAAAGTTAACTTTTTCGTTGGTTCATAAGTCGTATGCTTTGACTCAGCCTCCGAATCATTTGATAAGTAAATGAAATCTGAATCACTAGAGATGCTTATATAATCGGATGAAGTCATCTATCACATAATAGCAGGCACGTTAAGAGAATGATATATCTTATAATATTTATATGTTAATAATCTTATGTTTCCAACAATTATATTAAGCAATCATTTTTAAAATAATTACGGTCGAAGTCCAGACTCACTAATGCATCAAAAATTAGTTAGATATACTAATGAAAAATTTTCTGATTCTCTAAGACCAACGCTCGGATACCAACTGAAATGCCCCGTTCATATTAACTATAAACGTTTCATATTAATTGGTTTCTTTGCGAGGTTTTGTCCTCTATATGAGACGTTTTTCAAATCTTGCATTTGTTTTTAAAAACAACCATAACCTTTATTATTGAATAAAGGTCTTAATGACATAATTTAGATTGTCTATCAAAGACAATCTCCTCAAATAAATAAGTTTTTACACAACCCATTACAATATGATCAAATATATTACAACAAATACTCCGAATGCAAGTTTAAACAATATAAACAATTATGCCGACTCCAAATCTTGACCTTGGGTTGGCATACGACAGCGGAAGCATTTTTAATATTCAACTGAGAATAAACATGCTTAAAACTTCAACAAAAATGTTGGTGAGTCATAGGTTTAATTTCTATATAATAATCATAACATTTAATAAGCCACAAGATTTCATTTAATTAAATGCGCAGGATCATTACAACTACAAAAATCATTCATACGATGAGTCGCCTGGTAGCCGACCTTAACATAGAGCGGTTAATATATCTGGCATCATACATTTCACTATTCAAATGTATGACAAGAACCCTTCGAAGTACTAAAGCATTTCCACTATTCGAAAATGGGGGTGGTTGGTGCCCGTAGATCTACCTTTAGAATTCGCGTCAATTAGTGTTTTTCACTAATTCGTAGGTTACCAAGCATAATAATAATAAGTACAGATATCCGGTATAACAAATCAATCGTAGAATGTAGTTCCATGAATTTGTGCTTATTTTGTAAAACATTTATAAATTTTGCATGTATTCCCATCCCAAAATAATTTAGATAGTAAAATGGGACTATAACTCACTTGTGATGATTTCCGAATAGATGGTGATAAGACTTGGCCTTTTGACAAATTCACGAACCTAATAATAATATTCTTGTGTCAAGATATATATATAATATATATATATATATATATATATATATATATATATATATATATATATATATATATATATATATATATATATATATATATATATATATATATATATATATAATTAATATTCCATACTTATGATACTTGTGATAATTTTAATTGTCCATTGTTAGTAGTCCAACGTTCGTAGTCCAATAGTCCAATAGTCCAACAGTATAAATATATATATAAATATAAATGCGTATATTGTGTTAGAATTCACTAACACTATAATATATCGTCTTAATATAATAAGACACATAATATGTATATTGTCTGAAGCAATCCGCGACCCATTGTATACATGTCTCAGGCTCGATCACAACTCAAAGTATATAATATTTTGGAATCCACTTTGACCCACAGCTAACTAGAGATTACTACCAATGGTGTCTAATAGTTCGTTCCAATAATATATATAGAAGAAGTCAAAATGATATGTCAAAACTTTGTATACGAATCCACGGTGATCAAGTCATATATATATATATGGTGCCTTACGATCTTTATTAAGACTATAATATATTGTCGTAGAACTTAATCACGACTATTATAAATTGTATTTCCATAAGTTCGGGAACAAGACATGTATAAATACATGTAGGATACAAGGTAAGTTAGCTACGATAAGGTTAGCATCCATTTTTATAAATCATGTCCGTAGCTAAAAATTAAGAAAAATATCCAATTTTGTTTTACCCATAATTTCTTCGTTACAAATCCGTTTTGAGTGATTCCAGTTGCCATGGTTTCGTATCGAACTCAACATTATTAATTTTAACAGAAAAAGTATAGGTTTATAGTTAAAAATACAGCTTAGGTGTCAAATAAGAGAAGATAGTCATATCCGTCGTAAGAACGACATCTTGATGACCCTTTTGAAAAATATACTTCCACTTAGAGTTTAACCATGGATTTTGGATATATTTTATATCCATATAAAATAAGATTTTTCACAAAATAAAATCTTTTAATTCAAAGTTTAAGATAGGTTTTTAAAATTAAACCCAAAACAGCCCCCGTTCGACTAAGACGGCGTATATTCGATTTTAAGGTGTTCTTCATGTTTACAAGTTTTATATCCTTATGTTAGCTTGACATACTGTCATAATACATGTGTTGAAGTGTTTTAAAAGTCAAGTTATAAGGATTAAGTTTATTTTCAAACAAGTTTAGAAATAATCTAAACTATATTCTTGTTGTTATTAGTTATAACTCAAAATAAGATAGCTATATGAATATGAATCGAACGAGATTTTGAACAAAGCTATTACCTCAACTTACTAGGGTAAAGCTACTGGAAAAGATAATAAATAATTTTTAGCTCAAAGGTAGCTTTGATGGCTTGAAATTCTTGAAGTAGAATCATGGAATCAACAAAAGTTTCAAGTAAGAAATCTATCTTGATTTAAGATAGTTATGATTATATGAATTGAACCAAAGCTTGAATATATTTATTACCTTGATTATAAGATGGAAAGCTACTGATATGAAAGTAGGATTATGGATTCTAAAGAGTTGTGGAGTTGGATTGAAAGATTGGAAGTAAACTTGTACACTTGGAAGGTTATCTTGATATGTTCTTGATCAAGCTTTCTTATGATGATTCTAACTTAGCTTTTGATTCTAAAACTTGCTGAATTGTGTTGTGTTCTTAAGAGAGTGTTTGAGTATGTGTGTTTTTAGTTAGAAAAATATGAAGTAGAAATGAAAATGGAATGGATGTATAAGTAGTAAAGATGGCATGAGGTTAAGGTAAGTGTATAGGATCCTTATGTTGAATTTTAGCTAAATGGTTAATACTAGTTGTCAATCCATGGCTCCCACATGTTTCTTGCTGTCCTAGGGTTGGTAAGATGCAGAATTTTATGTGTATATACCAATAGTATATACGTATAGAAACTGGTTACAATACGGGTATAAATACCGTATGAATACGAGTAGAATTCTTGATGGAATTGAATGGGAATATGAATATAGCTATCTTTGTTGAGTATAAGTATATTGATATATGTATTTAAGTCTTTCAAAAGTTTATTAATACATCTTAATACAATACATATATATTGATTTTAACTTAAGAGTTAATACGTCGATAATCGATACATATATGTATATTGTTTCAAAGTCTTTAAGTTAGTAGTCTCATCTAATATATATAACTCATTGTTATTATACTTAATGAGATACTTAAATATCATTTAATCAAATCATAATATATATATATATATATATATATATATATATATATATATATATATATATATATATATATATATATATATATATATATATCCAAATATATATTCCTTTAATTAATTATTACGATATATGACGTTTGTGAATCGTCAGACAGACTGGGTGGCCAAACGTTTGTATAAAATTCATTCCAAATAACCAAGTCTTAATAAATTTGATTGCCTAACATGTTGGAAACCTTACTTATGTAAATATTAATCTTCTATATATTAGCAGAAAAATCTGGGTCGTTACAACTAACTTTCCATGATTTGTGGGCTGACGTGGTATATAACCCATTTGTGTCTGTTCCGGGACCGTGTGCTTGTTCCGGGACCAAGTGTCTTGTTCTGAAACCATGCTCCATTCCGAGACTATGTAACTAGTTATTCCCGAATGGTGTGGTTATTCTGGAATGGTGTGACGGATCCGTCTATAATGTGATGGATGAATATCTCACACTTGGTTAAGTAAAAAGGACATTACCTGATGTTTATTCCAAATGATTTTTCGCGGTATTCTTCTGACCGGGTAAGATTGTAGCCGGTCCGTAACCTCTCAGTGTTTTGTAGCCGTGTGAGTGGTGTCGGTGTTCGACACACTTGTCCGGGTAGGACGGGCTTTATGTGAGGTCACAACCAGCTTTTATAAGGGACATTTATCCTCGGATGCGTGTTTGAATAATCTTCTGGGCGGTTTGCCTAGGTGGGGCCGGGAGAATGTATTTATTCCTAGACTGATATGCCTGTTAAATTCTAGAAAGAACTTCGTTAAGTCATGAAAAATATGTTTTATCGATAAGGGTCGTTATGCGTATCATCAATTACCATATCTTTAATAATAATAATAATAATAATAATAATAATAATAATAATAATAATAATAATAATAATAATAATAATAATAAAATTATTATTATTATTATTATTATTATATTATATCTTTAATATTATAAATAATATTTTATATCTTTAATTAATTTAATATTAATGATATAATTTAGCTGATAATTCTTTTCATATAGTATATCTGTAACGAGAAAAACGAAAGTTAACAAATTTTGAGCTGGTAAATATTACTCCGTATGGTCATTAAGGACTGCTACCCACTAATGTTTTTGCCCAAATCAGGATCTTATGATATGTTAAGTTTAAAACAACTATAATTAGCAAAAATCAAGACACTATACGACAATTCAACCTTGAGATATCATATACTCCATCCGTCCCATATTAATATTCTACAGACAAAAAACAAACAATTTAAGAAATCTCGTTATTATTTTTATTTACTTTATAGTTTTACCTATTACCTTTTATCTATCTTTTTGTCTTATATACAAAAGTTAAGGGCATAAAGGAAATTTACCTTATCATTCTTATTTTTTTTTTATGAAATAGACTATTAATTTGAGATATTTTAAAAAGAAATACTAGACTATCAAGATGGGTCGGAGGAGGTAACTATTTTTGGTTTAATAACTATAAATATTTTTAAAAAAAATATACCATGAAAGCACATTCTCTAGGCTCTTTCATAGATGATTATCATGTAACAACTCTTTTTTATTTACGTTTTCATGTTCCTATTTATAGTCTACATTCGTCAAGCGAACGGGCTCATAAAACTTTCATGTTCTTAATTATAGTCTACATGTGATCGATAACATTGTAATTGTTGTAAATACTAACGATTTTTAAAACTAATATTTAGAATTCCCTTCTGTGATGGCCCCGTCAAGTACCCTAAATGGCTCCGTCACTTGGTCCCACAACTTGATCGAACTCTAAATGAATTTATTAAACAACATTGCATTCTTTACTCAAAAAGTTTCCCAAAAAGGAATTTACCAAAATAAGTAGTTCTAAACAAACTCAACTTATTAAAATATCCAAAGTTGACCAAAACAATGTCAACCAACACCCACAGTTTAAATAAACAAAAAGAGGATGCAAAGTTTAATGTTTCATAAAATCTGCCAAAATGCATGCAGACACTCTAACACAGCGGAAGCCCAAATAATCAAGTACCTGTGAAAACATGCGAGTAAACTGTCAACAAAAATGTTGAGTGAATTATAGGTTTAAATAAACGTATAAGTTTTAGACCACAAGATTTAAAATGTTAGAAAACATTAAACTATTATTCCATTGATCCATGAGTCACCTAGTAACCACTTAACTATTTCCATACCCTTACCAAACACAATATACACTGAACATGTGTATCTTCAAATACTAACGAAGTACTAATACATTCCGATTATAAATTGCTAGCGCGAATAACTCAAAATGGGGCTGTCAGGCCCGATAGATCTATCCATAGGATTCGTGTTCACCAGTAGAAACCAGTGATTACAGTTACCAGACTAGGGAATATTTTCGTTCAACTCATAATGAATAATTTAAATTTAATTGCCACTTGTGTCTAAACGTAAAACAAAATGCATGTAATCACATCCCAAAATACTTTAAATAGTATGAAAAGCAGGACTATAACTCACCTTACCAAAATCGGAGTAATAACACAGAATGTGAACCACAAAAGATAAAGTGATCAAGAATGATCACAACGCCGACTTATCAATAAAGCAGGTCGATATAAATAACTAACTTAGGTCGAGTCATAGTATGATAGCTATAGTACTTGTTGCAAGTAAACATAGAACAACACTCAGTATGTTTCGGTATGAACAGGACATCGTATAACACGTACTTTCTATTTTTAGAAAGTTTCTATTTTTAGAAAGTTTCTATTTTTAGCAGGTTTTCATTTTTGGAAAGTTTCTATTTTTGGAAAGTTTCCATATTTAAAAGTTACTATATTAGGAAAGTTTCTATAATTAGAAGGTTTCTATTTTTAGAAAGTTTTTAACTTAGGAAAGTTTCCTTAATTAGAAAGTCAACTGAAGTCAACTGAAAGTCAAAGTCAACCGAAAGTCAACTCAAAAGTCAACCTTGGTCAAACATTGACAACATTAAATTTTAAAGTGTATATTATGTTAATAATATAAGTTATAATATTTTTAAAGTCATATATGTATAATCATGTCATACCATAAGTTTTAATTAAATTAAATTGAATTATTAAAGTTAACATAAGTTTAAATGATATAATTAATATAACATAAGTATTTAATTAATTAATTAAATATTAATCATAACATAAGTATTATTAATTAATAATAAAATTTTAATCATATCATAA
This sequence comes from Rutidosis leptorrhynchoides, assembly GCF_046630445.1. Classification (NCBI taxonomy): domain Eukaryota; kingdom Viridiplantae; phylum Streptophyta; class Magnoliopsida; order Asterales; family Asteraceae; genus Rutidosis; species Rutidosis leptorrhynchoides. Next base: position 180,593,427 of record NC_092340.1, on the reverse strand, counting down.
ATATTATTAATTAATAATAAATTATTAATCATATCATAAGTATTTAATTATAATTATTAAATCATAAGTATTTAATAATTAAATTATAATTAAATAATAACTAAGCCTTATAATAATTAAATAATTAATTAATATTTATTATAAGTCTCATTATAATTATCTCATAACATAAGTTTAATACTTATCATAAGTATTTTTCATTAATAATAAAAGTATTATTAATCATAAGTTTAATTAAATGTTTAATTAAATCATAATGTAATTAATAAATGATATAATAAATATATATATCATAAGTCTTAAATTAAAATAATTACTTTTATATCATAAGTAATTTAATAATAATGAAAATCATTATTTATATCATAAGTTCAAATTTATAACCATAAGTTTAATTAAAAGTTCGCCGGGTCGTAACTTGAGCCTCGGATGTCGGTTTTCGACGAATTTTATATATATCTTCATCTAACCAAATCACCCGACACATTAGTTCACTCAAGAACACCCTAAAATCAGTCCCCAAGTTGTGACCAACAGCCATGAATCAACTTAGAACCTTAATCTGTTCAAAATCTTGTTTTAGTCATCCCGGGTGATCCGTGGCTCGGATTTCGATGACCCGGACATGAATGTTCATTCCATCATCAATTCTAACACACTAGTACACCCTAGGAACTCCAAAAATGGTCACAAAGTCGGACCAAAACTGAAAGCATTCGTTTTTACATTTTAATCTCATGAAAACACCAATTTAAGCATAACTTTTGATCCGGGACTCTAATTAACATGAATCCAAAGTCCAAAATTATTGTCTTTATGAGAGGAACTCATCTAAATACTTTATTTTATCAAAAACATCAGTTAAATGTACTGAAATGATCAAATAGTCCGCTGTCCCAAATCAAACAATACATACAATAACGAGCATTTCTATGCATACAATCATCAACCCAATAATACACAAGTACTATATAATCATAATAACATTAAAAACAGAAAAAATTAAATAAAAATCAAAAAGCTAGGGTTAGGGTTTATACCCTAATCAAGAATCAAGTGATGTAGTCGCGTAGAGAACGAAGAGTAGAATCCGGAAATGATAAAAGCCCTATGATCCAAGCAATATTTTATATGATGTTGATGGTGACAATCGGCGGTCAAAGAAAAAAAGGAAAAGGAGAGGAGAGAAAAATATGAGAAGTAGGTTATTTGGAAATGAATGTGGCAAATGAAATGAATTGCAAAATGGAAATAAAACAAAGTATCCTCCCCCCTTACATGGGGTTCGGCCAAACCATGCCCCAAGGAGTGGGCTCCTTAGCCCACGTTGATGATTAGAAGAAAAGCTTGTGGCTCGAAAGCCCGATCGAAGCCCGAAATGCAAAAACGCTACTACGCGATTAAATATTCGGAGAGATAACATATATGCGACAATTAAAATATATAAACATTATATATATATATATATATATATATATATATATATATATATATATATATATATATATATATATTCATATGACATAAAAATATCATATTTAAAATAATTAGGATTCAAAAATCTCAAAAGTTCGACCGTTGGTTTGAAAACCAAAAAGATTCGTTGGATAGAAATCCACAACACGTAGAAACGTATAACTTTAAAATATGAATACAAATATTCACATAACACATAATAATTAATATATTATTACTAAAATAATAATATAGGTCATAAAAATGACGATGACACGAATAACAATTAACGGGCGTTAAATAATAAACGGTAAAAGATAACGGAAAAAGTAGGGTCGTGACACCTTTCAACGGACGGACTCATAAAACTAGCAAAATAATATATATATATATATATATATATATATATATATATATATATATATATATATATATATATATATATATATATATATATATATATATATATATATATATATATATATATATATATAGGGGTATGATCAAGAGGGAAGTAACCAATCGGGGGGAAGCGGGGGGAAGCAAAAACTTTTTTTTTTCGTTTTTTGAAAAAACTTTGTTCACAAACATTATAGATTGGATAAAAATATGAACATTTAGTAGAGACACTTTATGATAAATTTTTTATTTTGGCGGGAAAACGCTCGAAGAAGTAATATATAACAATTATCGTGTTTTTCGAGCGTATGTTGAGGTTTTAGCTATTGGGGTTTAGATATTAGGGTTTATAGGGTTTAGATATTAGGGTTTAGAAATTTAAGGTTTAGGGTTTAGATTTAGGGTTTAGATTTAGGATTTAGATTGAGTTTTTAACACGAACGGTTTAGAGTTTAGGGTTTAGGGTTTAGGGTTTGGTGTTTTGGGTTTATGGAATAAACTCAAAACACCAAACCCTAAACCCTAAATCGGGCTAAATTTTACTTCACAAAACATGAAGAAAAAAAAAACGTTTATATTCTTCACGAACAATATTATCTTGAATGTTATTTTTGTCGATCGTTTTCCCGCCTAAATAATAACATTCATCACGAAGTATCTCTTCTAAATGTTCATATTTTTGTGTGATCTTGATTCCGGAAAAAAAAAATTTAGAAAAAAACGAAACAAAAATTTTTTTTTGCTTCCCCCAATTGGTTACTTCTCCATTGATCCTGCCTATATATATCCTGCCTATATATATATATATATATATATATATATATATATATATATATATATATATATATATATATATATATATATATGGGTAGGATTATAGGAGAAGTAACCAATTGAAAAAAGTAGAGAGAAGCAATCTTGACCAGACACTCACCTCCTAAAATTTATGATTTTGTCCCCCACCCTTGTCCCTCTAAAATGGGTGGAGGGGTCTTTTCATCATTTTGAATTTTTTTGTAAAAAATAAAAACAAAAACCTTTTTTTTTTTTTTTTTGAAAAAACTTTTTCCTGAAATTTTTTTTTCAAATTTTTTTCTAAAAATATTATTGCTTATAGGGAATATTATGTTATTAAACAATATATGTTGAGTATTATTTCAAAAGAATATTATTCTTTTAAATGAATATTTAATAACTCTATTTAATATTCACTATTTTTCGCCCATAAAAATATAACATTTTCTATGAAAGTTAACCAATTTCGCCCAGAATGTTAATATTATTTTCAAAGAATAATATTATTTTCTAAAAATATTACTATTATTTGCCTAGAAAATTAATATTAATATTCTTTACAAAGAACAATATTCTTATCAAAGAATATTGGTAATTTTTGAATAGAAAGTTAATATTCTTTTGCAATAAAAGCTAAAATAAATAATCTAAGTATTGTTAATCTTAAAAACTATAAACTTGTACAATTTGAAAGCAGGACAATAAATTTAAAGATCTAATTTAAAATACAAATTCTCCATCCATTATGATGAGATTAGAAAAAATAATATTGTTACTAAACAAAAATATTATAACTGATAAATATTAATAAATTTACCATTCATTACGATGATATTAAACAATGATAATGTTGTTACTTAACAAAATGTAAAACGATTCATCATAAAATACATCACTAGGTCGCTATTAAATTAAATCCATATAAAAAAACACAAACCATTCATCAGCATTATACCTTAATATTGTTAATAAAGAATAATATCGCAACAAACATCTTCATCTGTACAAACTATAGCATACTAACCGGTAATATAAAATAAATTAAAAAAATGATGAATCTCAAAATCCAACAGCATACACTTCTTTCCATCTTCTATAATCTCTTAAAAATACTTCAATCACGAACAAACTGTAAGAAAATTACATATTAAGTACTCAAAATTAAAGGCAGCTTGTAAATATGAACGAACGTAATCAACCAGTAGCAAACATACCGTAAATTAACATATTGCACCTTAGATCGATCAATAGATCTGAACTGTGATGAACACATCTGAACGGTGCTCGATGCATGTGGAAGATGTTCGAATCAATCAATCGATGAACCGATAAATCAATCGATCAATTGGTTCAACTAAAATCGAATCAATCGGTGATGGATGCGGTGAGGAATGTAAGAAATATACCCCTGAAATTGAGGATAAAAAGTACAGTAGGTAGAATGATGAAAAAAGTGAACGTGAGAATGAGTTAGTATTTGGAACCTGAAATTGTAAATTGACAATTATACCCCTCCGCCTAAAAAAGTAGTCAAATCTATTTTGTGGTCCATAATGCATCCCTCCACTTATATATATATATATATATATATATATATATATATATATATATATATATATATATATATATATATATATAGGTAGGATGAATGGGGAAGTAACCATTCGGGGGAAGCTGGGGAAGAAAAAACTTTTTTTTTCGTTTTTTTTTGAAAAAAAAATTTCCGGCATCAAGATCACACGAAAATATGAACATTTAGAAGAGACATTTCGTGATGAATGTTATTATTTAGGTGGGAAAACGATCGACAAAAATAACATTCAAGATAATATTGTTCGTGAAGAATATGAACGTTTTTTTTCTTCATGTTTTGTGAAGTAAAATTTAGCCCGATTTAGAGTTTAGGGTTTAGGATTTGGTGTTTTGGGTTTATTCCATAAACCCAAAACACCAAACCCAAAATCCTAAACCCTAAACTCTAAACCGTTCGTGTTAAAACTCAATCTAAATCCTAAATCTAAATCCTAAATCTAAACCCTAAATCTAAACCCTAAATCTAAACCCTAAATTTCTAAACCCTAATATCTAAACCCTATAAACCCTAATATCTAAACCCTAATATCTAAACCCCCAATAGCTAAAACCTCAAAATACGCTCGAAAAACACGATAATTGTTATATATTACTTCTTCGAGCGTTTTCCCGCCAAAATAAAAACATTTATCACAAAGTGTCTCTACTAAATGTTCATATTTTCATCTCATCTATAATGTTCGTGAACAAAGTTTTTTCAAAAAATGAAAAAAGAAAAAAAATTTGCTTCCCCCCGCTTCCCCCCGATTGGTTACTTCCCTCTTGATCCTACCCCTATATATATATATATATATATATATATATATATATATATATATATATATATATATATATATATATGTGTGTGTGTGTGTGTGTGTGTATATATATATATATGTGTGTGTATATATATGTGTATATATATATGTGTGTGTGTATATATATGTGTATATATATATATATGTGTGTGTGTGTATATATATATATATATATATATATATATATATATATATATATATATAGGGTCATCATCAAGAGAGAAACATTTTTTTGTGGGGAAGTCATATTTTTTTGATTTTTTTGAAGTATTTTTTTTCAAACATTAAGATCACAAGAAAATACGAACATTTAAAAAAGACACTTTGTGATTAATGTTATTATTTTGACGGCAAGACGCTCGAAGAAATAAATGATAACAAGTAATGTTTTAATTAGAGTTTTTATTCATCGTTTTTTTTCTTCATATTAAGTGTAAATTTTTTTTCAAAATTTAACCTGATTTAGAATTCAGGGTTTAGTGTTTCGGGTTTAGTCCATAAACCCAAATCCCTAAATCCTAAATCCTAAACTCTAAACTGTTCGTGTTAAAAATTCAAACTAAACCCTAAACTCTAATTTCTAAACCTTAAACCCTAAATCTTAATTTCTAAACCCTTATTTTTTAAACCCTTAAAACACAAACTTTAATTAAGACATTACATATAATGCATATTATCATTTATTTCTTCGAGCGTTTTTTCGCCAAAATAATAAGATTTATCACAAATATCTTTTTTAAGTGTTCATATTTTCATGAGATCTTAATGTTTGAAAAGAAAAATTTAAAAAAAAAAAAAACGAAAAATAATTACTTCTCCCACCTTCCCTAAAAAAAGTTCTTCCATCTTGAATAAAACACTATATATATATATATATATATATATATATATATATATATATATATATATATATATATATATAAATCAAAAAGTTTTTCTTAATTGTGGTTGAAAGTTATTTATGGATGTTATATATATATATATATATATATATATATATATATATATATATATATATATATATATATATATATATATATATATATATATATATATAATATATATATATAATAAATAATAAATATAAATGCTTTTCAAAAAATAAAAATAAATAATAAATATAAATATGTACGCTAAGAATATAGATACAATATAATAGAAATAGAAATATACTCCGTAAATAATTATATGGATAGTTCACTTGTGATGTCATCAAAAATAAATTTGTAGAGAAGCATTACGATTGACACATGTTACACGAGGAGTCCTTTTAAATAACATCCGTTAACTATTTTCGTAAGATCATCAATATAATTTTTTTAAACCTCTAAATTTATTTAATAATCATTTTAGATTTATCTTTTAATAAGTTATTATAAATATAAATAACAACGTTATTATTTGATATATGTAATCTTAATCTATTGATGATGTGTTGTCGATTGAATTGTCATCGTTTTTTGAGAGAACTGTTGATGTTGAAGAAGGAATAGAACACCCGAGCTCAAAAATCTACCATATCAGTTAGAGAACCAAGTAAGTTTTAATGATTTTATTTTTACAACTATGCAATATACGGGCTTATAAATCTACCATATCAAGTTTTGTTGACACATTTCTATCTATATGTCACAACAATAATTGTTTAATAAACTCAATTAATTTTGCAAGGTTATTTTTCCCACCCGTCCAACGCACGGTACATAATTATAAAATATACGGAGTGTATTTATAGATAAAAAAAATCTCATCATATATTAACTCATACTACCACTTTATTTAAAATATATAGTACGAAGTACCTTTGTCTATTACGAAAATATAATGGGTTATCAAATAAATACAATTTATGGGATTTAATTCAATTTGATAAATTATAGATTAGGTAAGTGTATCATTTCTTTAAATATTTATAATTAAGAAATGTCAATTAAATATATATAGTTATAATCATATATTATAATTTATAATAATTATAATTTTTATAAAACAAATTAGCTACATCAAATTTTGTTTGAGATTTAATCACCTTACAAATGTTATATGTTGGTGGTTTACTTGGATTTGAATATTTTTTTTTTTTTATCTATCAATGTTGGATTATAAAATTTGTCAACACACGGGCTCTTAAACTCAAAAAGATTTTTAAAATATGTCAACACCACGTGCTCTTAAATAATCTTTAAACTCTTGCTATTTTTTGATATCGCTATTTACATACCAATATAAACTGTAAATTATATATATATATATATATATATATATATATATATATATATATATATATATATATATATATATATATATATTATGATTTATTTATTGTACATACATGTACGTAATGTAGTAATATGTATATGTATATTCCATGAATAGATATAGTTACATTTAGATATAAAATATAGTTATATTAGGATATTATTATGTTTAGATATAAATTTTTTTAACAGATTTATCTTTCTGTTCGTCGTGAGTTATGTTCTACCGCCATCAACATTCAACTCGAAATAGTTTTACGAACAAAATGCAATAAATTGTATTCGAAACAGAGTTTTGATGCACTACCAATGGAGCATTTATTTTTAGCAATAAATATGGAAGTGATTTAAATTTACAGTTTAAGTCCTTAAAATATTTATCAACACGCAAATATAACTATTATAATATTATTTATACACGATGACTCCCTCAGTACCATTATTTTGCTGAAATGACCAACAACTTTTCTTAAATTAATACTCACGGGTTACATTTTATTCAAAAAATAATAATTGTATATAATCATTGCAAAATAATATAAATTATATTTTATTTGAGACGACCCGTCCTAATCCATCTGGACGAATACATTACATTTGGTTACATCGCGATGTACTTGACCTCTATATGATACATTTTACAAACATTGCATTCGTTTTTAAAAGACAAACTTTCTTTACATTGAAAGTTGACAGCATGCATACCATTTCATAATATATTCAACTATAATTGACTTAACAATAATCTTGATGAACTCAACGACTCGAATGCAACGTCTTTTGAAATATGTCATGAATGACTCCAAGTAATATCTCTAAAATGAACAAATGCACAGCGGAAGATTTCTTTAATACCTGAGAATAAACATGCTTTCAAGTGTTAACCAAAAGGTTGGTGAGTTCATTAGTTTATCATAATCATTCATTTTCATCATTTTAATAGACCACAAGATTTTCATTTCCATTTCTCATAAATATATGTCCCATGCATAGAGACAAAAATAATCATTCATATGGATTGAATACCTGGTAACCGACATTAACAAGATGCATATAGAATATCCCCATCATTCTGGGACACCCATCGGACATGATAAAATCGAAGTACTAAAGCATTCCAAATTCCAGAATGGGGGTTGTTAGTTCCCGTAGATCTACCTTTAGGATTCGCGTCAATTAGGGGTGCACTAATTCTCAAAATTAGTGGTGTTCCCTAATTCTTAGGCTACCAAGCTAAAAGGGGCATATTCGGCTTCGATACATTCAACCATATAATGTAGTTTCAATTACTTGTGTCTATTTCGTAAAACAGTTATAAAAATAGCGCATGTATTCTCAATCCCAAAAATATATATTGTAAAAGCATTTAAAAAGGGCACAAATGAAACTCACAATAATGTATTTTGTAGTAAAAATACATATGGCGAAACTGAACAATGCAGGGTTGGCCTCAGATTCACGAACCTATATCATTTGTATATATATTAAAACGTATATTTGTAATCGAACAAATTTATATATTATTATTAGTGATGTAATTGTTATTTTTAATAATTTATATGTTTCATTATTTATTTTTATATCTTTATTTTATATATAGTAATATTAATATAATTAAGTTATGTATACTAAATTTATCTTTTATATGAAGATCATTTGTTTATGAAATTAATAATTATAATAATACTAGTATTAGTAAAAATATTGATACTATATAATGATAAAAGTGATAATAATAATGTTAATGAAAATTTTGATATTAATAGTGATAATAATACTAAATTTTATAAAGATAATTATGATAACAATAATTATAAGACTTCTAATAATTCCATTAAAACAAACTTTAATTAAGATTTTAATCATTTCTATAGTAATATTTATTTCCAAAATTTCTATATTTATTATCTTATCGATATTATTAAAACCTGTATAATCATAGTTATAATAATCATAACCTTCGCGTTTAATTTATAAACTAATGACGATAGTTTCTTTTAACATTAATTTGTAACCATAATTATAATTTTTACATGTTTTCATGTATTATAACCAATTTCCTTACTCTTTAATATAACATCTTTTATTATATAATTGTGATATTAACATGTTTAATAACCTTAAATTCATAATAATAAGACTAACAATAATAACATAATAATAATAATCCTAATAATATCAATAATATTAGAAATGATAATACTAATTAATTTTTAAATGATAATACTAGTAATAATAATGATAATATCATAAATTATTTTAATGATCGTTTTGTTGATAATAATATCTATCATAATAACAATAATACTAATTAATGATAATAATAATGATTATAATAATAATAGTAATAATAATAATAACAATAACAATAACAATAATAATAATCATAAGGAAAATAATAATAATAATAATAATAATAATAATAATAATAATAATAATAATAATAATAATAATAATAATAATAATAATAATACTAATAAAAACTACCTTAGAGAACCTTCTTTAAAAAAAAATGGCCCAAGTCGGGCTCGAACCCGAGACCTCCCGCTCCCTCACAAAAACCCTTAACCATCCCTTATGCGTCTATCTTTCTGATTATAGTTCAATCCATTTAATTTTAACCCACAATATTTTCTGTTATATTTCTACTTCATCTTCTTCGAATTACCAGACTTGAACCCAATTAATCTAAAACGAATTAAAGTCTAATTTAAAGTTTGCAATTTAATTAAAACGACCTGTAATAAACATCTTTATTTATCAGACACAAAACAAAAAGAAGAAAAAAAATAAATAATAAAAAGAAGCTGTTAACAGCGTGTTTTTAAATTCTATGAACTCAATATGTGATCTTGAAATTAAAAACGTTTCAGCTCACGGTTTCAAAATGACGTAAGCTTTATATCCATCATAGAAACTTTCTGGATCGTCAATTGATCCTCTAACATCAACAAAATTACGAATTTCCTCAAGAACAAAAGGGTTGACTTTTTTAAAATTTAAATTTGACTCGAAATATTGGAACACGGTTGTTAAAATTGATCCTTGAAAGTTTTCAGATAATTTTAATAAAAGATTTATAATGTAACTGCATTAATACATTTTGAAAAACAAATCGAATTCGAGTTTTATACAAAATTTCGAAGATACAGAGCAGGTACCTGATGTTCTTCTTAATTTTTATTTAAATTTGACAATTAAAGGCTGTAAAAATTCATAATTGATACTGAGGGTGAAGAAGACGAATAAGTTAATCAATTGAATTCACTCAACAATTTGTAATGCTCGTACTATATAAGAATTGGATTTTACAGAATGATTTAAACAGGAAAAAAAATACATAAAGGTTGATTAGGATGGCTAACGATTTTTGTTTGTATACAGATAATGGGATTCAATTTGTTAACTTTAGCAGACAAGAATAAAATTTGATACAGGTTCGATAGATATATACAGCAGATTCGTACCTTGTTGCTTTTATATATTATATAATTTATATTAATAATTAATAATAATATGAATATGAATATGAATAAAAATAATAATTTTATAAATAATCATAATAATAATTAATAATAACATTAACAATTATGATGATAATAATAATACTTATCATTAACAATATAAATGATGAATTGTTTTATTTATATGATAATTTTACTAATGACTTTAATAATAATGGTAATTATATTCATAAAAGTAGTAATATTAATAATAATAATAATAATAATTAATAATAGTATTAATATTAATCATATAACTAAAATTATAACTTTACTACTAGTTGTAATAATAATGATATTAACAAATCAAATGTAACAATTTTAGTATTATAATTTTAATAATCTTGACATTAATATTAATAACAATGATGAATGTAATGATAATCTTATAATAATTATATTTAAACTTGTAATTACAATTAATATATTTATATTACAATTTATATCATATATTATCTGAATATATCTATCGAATATTTAATATTTATATTTTTTATAAATATTTCAATATAATAGTTATTAATAGAAATCTTTTATATCTATATCCATATAGATTTATAATAATATCATATATCTATTTATATATATTTATTTAATAATAACTTAATTATTTTATTTATTATTTTACATTTTTAATTCCAATTGATAATAGAGTATTTTACTTATTCAAAATTATTACATATACTTATATTTATATGTAATTACATTTTTATATTCACACAATTGTTCGTGAATCGTCGGAGAAGTCAAAGGTTGTCTGAAACCATGTAGCAGTTCTAAAGTTTTGAGACTCAATATTACAGACTTTGCTTATCGTGTCGAAATCATAATAAGATTAGATTTAAATTTGGTCGAAAATTTCCGGGTCGTCACATTATTAATGTTACGTTTCATAAAAATTTTCAATGTACTATAAATATTACGTACTATGTAATTTATATATTAAAAAGATATTAATGGTGAGAAAAAAAGTGTAGACATTAAGTTATAACACCACCCAAAACCACTTTTAAAATTTGTCAATACCATGAGATCTTAAATTCAAAATAACTTTAAAATTTTGTCAACATCACTGGCTCTTAAACTCAAAAAGATTTTTTATTTTTTTTAATTTGTCAACAATGCGGGATCTTAAACTTAAAAGAATTTTTAAAATTTGTCAAAACCACGGGCTCTTAAATAATTCTTATATTTTTCCTATTTTTTTAGTACTAATTACATACCAATAGAAACTGCAAATTACATTTTTTTGCACGGTTTTTTACACACCCGTGCAACGCACGGGCTCAAAAACCTAGTATATATATATATATATATATATATATATATATATATATATATATATATATATATATATATATATATATATATATATATATATATATACACACGTGTGATTTGTATTGGGTTCGTTTTTGATTTGCTTTTAACATCTTCGTTTCACTATAGCTAATGAATGCACTTAGTGAAATATTGGAGTTTTAAGAAATATTGAAGTTCTAAGTTGAACAAGTTAAACTTAGGTATAATTTTTTTAATTAGCGAGGAAACTCCCCTATGAACGAGTATATTGGCTCCCTCAGAGACGGTAAACCTCGGGTAATCAAGCCTCCCGAGCGCGAGATCTAATACAGGGTGAATTGCGCATTACACGCACTCTCTGGTCACACTCCCTTTCTAAACGAATTGGCATAACCAGGAATCGAACCCGAGAGGTATGTTTACAAACTGTAAATATTCATTTTACGATTGAAGTTTATTTAATTTTTAATAAGTATTTCTAAGTATTTATTCATGATAATTTTTATGGGTGATGATATTTCAATTTGTTTGATAAATTCACTTATATTTTGAATTGATGCATTCCAGTATACAAACAGTTAAAGCATAATAAAAGTGAATTTATCAAATAATCAAGCGGATCATCACTCACTTTTATTTATAAATATAAAAGTAATTTAAATATAATAAATTTAATCATACACATAAGAGTTACGCCAAGGGGTTTTTGGATTTGCTTTTTGAAAATTGATTATACGGTTTTGATAATTATAACCAAATAATGAGTTGTAGCAAACTGAGTCGCACATTAATGGTGTTTGAAGTTGATTATACTGTTTGAAAACGCAATATTCTAATAATCACTTTTGTAAGTGTTCGGTAAGTCAGATTATTTGATGAATTAACAAACAAATAGGAAGAAAAATATGCGGAAAAGGAAAAGAATCAGATAATCTAAAAATCCCGTTTTGATGAAATAAGGAGTGACTTGCTTTTTTTTATTTTCACGTTTTGAGTCTCTCAGATCACAATTAATTGATTTTAAAGTTGAATTTGCCAAACACTATTAATTAGTTATTTGCAATTTGAAAATGTAATAATCAAATAATTAGCTCTTAGTAGTTAAACCAAACACCCCAAGAATTCTTCATTTTTAATTATCCAATATATATCCCACGTAAAATATAATGTTACATAAATCTTAATCACCATTTGAAATGTCCCGTTCTTATTGATTAAAAACGTTCCATATTAATTGATTTCGTTGCGAGGTTTTGACCTCTATATGAGACGTTTTTCAAAGACTGCATTCATTTTTAAAACAAACCATAACCTTTATTTCATAAATAAAGGTTTAAAAAGCTTTACGTAGATTATCAAATAATGATAATCTAAAATATCCTGTTTACACACGACCATTACATAATGGTTTACAATACAAATATGTTACATCAAAATCAGTTTCTTGAATGCAGTTTTTACACAATATCATACAAACATGGACTCCAAATCTTGTCCTTATTTTAGTATGCAACAGCGGAAGCTCTTAGTATTCACCTGAGAATAAACATGCTTTAAACGTCAACAAAAATGTTGGTGAGTTATAGGTTTAACCTATATATATCAAATCGTAACAATAGACCACAAGATTTCATATTTCAATACACATCCCATACATAGAGATAAAAATCATTCATATGGTGAACATCTGGTAACCGACATTAACAAGATGCATATATAAGAATATCCCCATCATTCCGGGACACCCTTCGGATATGATATAAATTTCGAAGTACTAAAGCATCCGGTACTTTGGATGGGGTTTGTTAGGCCCAATAGATCTATCTTTAGGATTCGCGTCAATTAGGGTGTCTGTTCCCTAATTCTTAGATTACCAGACTTAATAAAGAGGGGCATATTCGATTTCGATAATTCAACCATAGAATGTAGTTTCACGTACTTGTGTCTATTTTGTAAATCATTTATAAAACCTGCATGTATTCTCATTCCAAAAATATTAGATTTTAAAAGTGGGACTATAACTCACTTTCACAGATTTTTACTTCGTCGGGAAGTAAGACTTGGCCACTGGTTGATTCACGAACCTATAACAATATATACATATATATATCAAAGTATGTTCAAAATATATTTACAACACTTTTAATATATTTTGATGTTTTAAGTTTATTAAGTCAGCTGTCCTCGTTAGTAACCTACAACTAGTTGTCCACAGTTAGATGTACAGAAATAAATCGATAAATATTATCTTGAATCAATCCACGACCCAGTGTATACGTATCTCAGTATTGATCACAACTCAAACTATATATATTTTGGAATCAACCTCAACCCTGTATAGCTAACTCCAACATTCACATATAGAGTGTCTATGGTTGTTCCGAAATATATATAGATGTGTCGACATGATAGGTCGAAATATTGTATACGTGTCTATGGTATCTCAAGATTACATAATATACAATACAAGTTGATTAAGTTATAGTTGGAATAGATTTGTTACCAATTTTCACGTAGCTAAAATGAGAAAAATTATCCAATCTTGTTTTACCCATAACTTCTTCATTTTAAATCCGTTTTGAGTGAATCAAATTGCTATGGTTTCATATTGAACTCTATTTTATGAATCTAAACATAAAAAGTATAGTCTTATAGTCAGAAAAATAAGTTACAAGTCATTTTTGTAAAGGTAGCCATTTCAGTCGAAAGAACGACGTCTAGATGACCATTTTAGAAAACATACTTCCACTTTGAGTTTAACCATAATTTTTGGATATAGTTTCATGTTCATAATAAAAATCATTTTCTCAGAATAACAACTTTTAAATCAAAGTTTATCATAGTTTTTAATTAACTAACCCAAAACAGCCCGCGATGTTACTACGACGGCGTAAATCCGGTTTTACGGTGTTTTTCGTGTTTCCAGGTTTTAAATCATTAAGTTAGCATATAATATAAATAAAGAATATGTGTTTAGTTGATTTTAAAAGTCAAGTTAGAAGGATTAACTTTTATTTGCGAACAAGTTTAGAATTAACTAAACTATGTTCTAGTGATTACAAGTTTAAACCTTCGAATAAGATAGCTTTATATGTATGAATCGAATGATGTTATGAACATCATTACTACCTCAAGTTCCTTGGTTAAACCTACTGGAAATGAGAAAAATAGATATAGCTTCAAAGGATCCTTGGATGGCTTGAAAGTTCTTGAAACAGAATCATGACACGAAAACAATTTCAAGTAAGATTTCCACTCGAAATAAGATTGTTATAGTTATAGAAATTGAATTAAAGTTTGAATATGATTATTACCTTGTATTAGAAAGATAACCTACTGTAAGTAACAAAGGTTTCTTGATCTTGGATGATTACTTGGAATGGATTTAGAAAACTTGGAAGTAAACTTGCAATCTTGGAAGTATTCTTGATTTTATGAAACTAGAACTTTTGGAATTTATGAAGAACACTTAGAACTTGAAGATAGAACTTGAGAGAGATCAATTAGACGAAGAAAATTGAAGAATTAAAGTGTTTGTAGGTGTTTTTGGTCGTTGGTGTATGGATTAGATATAAAGGATATGTAATTTTGTTTTCATGTAAATAAGTCATGAATGATTACTCATATTTTTGTAATTTTATGAGATATTTCATGCTAGTTGCCAAATGATGGTTCCCACATGTGTTAGGTGACTCACATGGGCTGCTAAGAGCTGATCATTGGAGTGTATATATGTGGCGACCCGACCAAAATCGTCATTGACGGCGTCGCTAACTGAGGTCCCGAAACGTGGTCGTAGTCCCTATATGAGACTCGTTTGACCAAAATTATGTCGCATTCTTTTGAATATCATGCTTGCAAAGTTTAGTTTACAAAACCGTTCGACAACAATTTTAAGTTTGTAAAAGTATAAATTATAAATGAGGTAACTTGCGACATAATTAGTTTAAAATCGCGGTTGCTATAAATAGCGTAAGTATGTAAACAATATGTTTGAATCCAAAGGTGCTATCACTAGCGTATGTATGTATGTATGCTTGACCCCAAGCAAGAAATCAGAGTGTATGCATGCATGCTTGACTCCAAGCAAGTATGAGTGTACGCGGAAGCATGTATCAAATAGCCAAGTATGAACCTGAGAAACATATAGAAAACTGTCAACGAAAAAACGTTGGTGAAATCATAGGTGTTTTAGTAAACATTGTATTTGAACCACAAGATTTAGTATAAGATGATTATCAAAATCATTTGCATTCCAAAGTTGTTGTTTGTATCCCGGGCACCCAATTATCAAACTTAACTGTTTTGCACCCTTTGCGTAGTGTTAGAACATACACTAGACCCGAAAATATATTTCATCCGCTAATGGTAGCGAACCGTCCGAATGAGGCTCGTCAAGCCCATGTGATCACATAATATAAGTTCACGTTTACACCCTGCAAGTGTAACTAATGATAATTGAATTGAGGCTTTTTGTTCAAACCCGTACGTGAAATGTTCGTTTTCGTACTTGTGTTCAATGTATAAAAGTATGATACGTATATGTTTCTCATCCCATAGTTTAAAGCATAAAAGTTGTTTGAAAGATGGGACTATGATCTCACCTCGAGTGCACGAGTATAAAAGTACTTCACAAAGTAAACGTGTGCATGATAGTTGCTTAGCCTTGATCTAAACAAGTAAGTTATATTAATTAACCGGTTACGTCACAAGGTCGGGCGAAATGTGTTCAATTAGTCCTATGGCTCGTTACGACTCGATTAAATATAGCATGTGAATCAATTTGTCAAGTTTCATGCAAGATACAAGTATAGAAACAAGTTAGGAAGATTGCACAATCATTTGGTTAAGTTTGACAAAAAGTCGAACTTCGGTCGGTCAAAGTCAACGAAAAGTCAACACGTTCGGGTCGGGTCCCGAACTATTTTTCTGAGGTTTTTAATCATATATGAGCATGTTAGAACAAGTTACATGTGAATCGGAGGTGCGTAGCATAGCAAACATTATTCAAAAATTGACAAAGTTGGACAGACCACTTTGGCGCACCGCGCGGGTATATGGCGCGCCGCGCCATTACCTGTGCAGAGAATTCTGGCAGTTTTTAAGTTTTATGCACGAACCTAACTTCAAATACCCATAAATCCTAAACCGTAAACATCCAAAACAAGTATCTTATATCGTTGGAAAGGTATTTTGATAAGGAATACAACTAACCACTTTTTATCAAGCAAAAACATCAGTTACAATAGCCGAAATCTCGTCAAGTGGTCATTAAATGTTCAAAACCATCGTTTCAAGTTTACAAAACGCATTTTAAGATTCGGGAATGCAATTCACACATATGATATGCCGTTTTGAAGGTAATGAAACATACAATACAACTAATCACTAACTAATAACATTTCATGGCATTCAAAGCATCAAAATTTCCTTTCAGAGTTCATCAAACCCTAATCAAGAATCACAAAACCAATAATCGTGTTAATGATGTTTTCCAAATCAACCTACACATCAAATTGATGCTAAAGATGCTAGTAACACTTTTAAAACATAAACTCTAACAATTTAACAAAATTAACTCATCCAAAATCAAGGATTAAGCACACCCATTTTAAATGTTCAAACTAGTTACTCAAAACAATGAATCGAGTAAATAAAATATATATTCATGTTATACACGAGCCATAGACACTAACTAACACCATTTCAAGTCAAAAACATGAATTTAGAGAAATCTAGAGTTTTTAGAAACCTTACCCCAAGCTATGAAATTGGTACCAAATCGAAGAGGATGAAGAGAGGATTCCAAATATGTAATTTGTTTTGATGTTTACTTCTCCAATCGGATTTAGATGATGAATTTGTGAGTTGGGTGTTTATGGTTCAAAAATGGAAGAGAGAAAGGAGGTAGAAGGAGAAGAGGAAAAATGAATGGATGAGATGGGGAGGTGGTGACTAGTCACCAAACATTTGGCCAAATGCCAAGATTAGTCCCTCAAGTTTGTTGTCGGGTGCGGGAGTTAACCAAACGAATATTTCTTAAAACGCTCGAGTAAACGAGTGATGTTATAATTAAATAACGGGAATATTAAGAACGTTAGTCATCGGAAAATACGAATTTAAATAACGAAAGATATTATAAAAAAACGGTGTTAAAATTAAATTTAACGGAAAAACGCGGGATGTTACATTATCCACACCTCAAAAGAAATTTCGTCCCGAAATTTAGTTGGAAGTAGTAGTTGTTGTTTCTTCTTCGAAATCTTGTGTTGCAAATTCTACGGATATGTGAAGGTACTTTCTTGGGCATTTCAACGAACTTTGACGGTCGGGATTTTACATTGTTTTAAAGTTTGTTTCACGATTCAATAATTTCAACCGGTTCTCTTAGGAGGGGAAGTTTGTCATCGATAGTAAGCTCATCGAAAAGGATAACAAGTTCTCGTTCGGCAAGACACGCCTTTAAGTTTGATACACAGAATGTAGGATGAACGGAATTTGTTTGAGTCGGAAGTTCGAAGCGGTAAGCAACGGGCACAACACACCCCAAAATTTCAAAAGGACTAAAAATATCGCGGATTTAGCTTTCTACGTTTCTGAAATGGACTACACCTTTTCAAGGTGCGACTTTTAACGTTACGCAGTTTTCCACATGGAATTTGAAAAGTTTACGTCTAACAGTGGCATAGCTCCTTTGGCGACTACGGTCGTCTCGAGCCTTTCTGAGGTTAAAGAAGTTTCTTGGTTGTTCCATGAATTAGCTCGGGTTCGGTGGTTTGATTATCATTAACTTGGTTCTACAAAAGGAGAATGACGTTTCCGGTCACATAAGATTTCAAAAGGTGTGACGTTAAGACTTGAATGATAACCATCGGCGTAAGAGAATTTAGTAAAGGCAATGACTTTTCTCAAGAAATTTTGAAGTCGATAACACGAATTAGTTTTATGATTTCCAAGGTTTGAATCGTATGTTTGTTTGGCCCTTCGAGATGCGTTGATGTGTTGTACTCATGTTTAAACGTGGTCCCGAGGCTTTTCGAAAAGCACTCCAAAATCTAGAAGTGAAACAAGAATCTCGATCTGAAATGAGGTACATTTTTGTAAGGTATGTTTGAACGGGTACATCAGGACTCGAAAATGTTAGTTAGAACAAGTTTCTCAAGAAATTTGCGTCGCGAAAGATTTATCTGTTTCCAAAAACGTTTATCGGAGCAAGTTCTCATCGGTTTCTGAAAACGTTCGTCGGGGCTATTCCCCCTCGAGGCGAGTACTAGTATAACGTGAAGAGTCTATCTCTCCATTGAAAATTTAGAATCAAAGATTTCCTTATACGGAAGTACGAGTGTAATACGAGAGAAGTTTCCACCTCGGTGTGAGCATAACAGGTATATTGTAGTTCGTTGATAAAACTGTGCGAGGACGAGATAGTATACACGTGTAACATATGTTTGAAAATGAAAGAATTTGTCATTCCTTCTGAAGCATGGGTATGGTTCGACAATAATCGAAGATGTGTCCCTGGTATAGTTGTTATCAACATTCTCGGAGTTTTTGGATATTCAAACAAGAAAAATGAAGTCATGTACATGGCACATGGTGGTGATTAGGTTGATCGAGTCCAATCACCATCACGAGTCATTAGAACTTTGGTATGGCTTACTGTAATATAACCACGTTGATCGAGTGTCGTTATATTTCGCTAACTCATACCTCCATTCCCACATCACTCCATAACATCAAGTTCGTGTAACTGTGAAGATCTAGAATGAACAAAGTGTAACGACGTCTCAAACGTGACTCGTATTAAATCGAAAGAATTTCTGCAACTCTAAAGAAGCGTTCCCCGAGGGAAGTGTATAAATGTTTGTTCACGTCAATGCGGTTCAAGTCAGAAAATAATGTATTCAGGTATGAAAAGAGTAACGAGTCATGATAACGAGTAGCACGCAACCGTAGTGATAAATGTTGATGACGATACTCACCTAGAGTAGTGATGGTAGTAACACCAAAAAGTAGATAGTAAGAAACACCAGTGGGAAACCGATAGTAAGTTGAAACGGTGGCAAATAACAATCCTGGAGACAGAGTTCCCGAACAAGTGTGACTAATGAAGTCGTCGTCATCCATACGTGTATGAATCTTGAATTTACGTGTGTTACCAGAAAGTGGCAGAATACGGATTCGTATGATGAAAGCTTGGTACCATCAAGAAGTTTGCCTAAGAATGATTCAAGTATAATGCACAAGTAGTCAAGTAAGTGCTATCTATAGTAAATGTATGTCAGAATGCAATGGCTAACTATCCGGTTGTAGTCTAGATACACTAATGCGTCCCAACGACTCTGTCAGACACACTAATGCACATCCTAGTTCCCTACAACCAACGCTCTGATACCATCTGTGGCGACCCGACCAAAATCATCATTGACGGCGTCGCTAACTGAGGTCCCGAAAAGTGGTCGTAGTCCCTATATGAGACTCGTTTGACCAAAATTATGTCGCATTCTTTTGAAACGTATCATGCTTGCAAAGTTTAGTTTACAAAACCGTTCGACAACAATTTTAAGTTTGCAAAAGTATAAATTATAAATGAGGTAACTTGCGACATAATTAGTTTAAAATTGCGGTTGCTATAAATAGCGTAAGTATGTAAACAATATGTTTGAATCCAAAGGTGCTATCACTGGCGGATGTATGTATGTATGCTTAACCCCAAGCAAGAAATCATAGTGTATGCATGCATGCTTGACTCCAAGCAAGTATGAGTGTACGCGGAAGCATGTATCAAATAGCCAAGTATGAACCTGAGAAACATATAGAAAACTGTCAACGAAAAAACGTTGGTGAAATCAAAGGTGTTTTAGTAAACGTTGTATTTGAACCACAAGATTTAGTATAAGATGATTATCAAAATCATTTACATTCCAAAGTTGTTGTTTGTATCCCGGGCACCCAATTATCAAACTTAACTGTTTTGAACCCTTTGCGTAGTGTTAGAACATACACTAGACCCGAAAATATATTTCATCCGCTAACGGTAACGAACCGTCCGAATGAGGCTCGTCAAGCCCATGTGATCACATAATATAAGTTCACGTTTACACCCTGCAAGTGTAACTAATGATAATTGAATTGAGGCTTTTTGTTCAAACCCGTACGTGGAATGTTCGTTTTCGTACTTGTGTTCAATGTATAAAAGTATGATACGTATATGTTTCTCATCCCATAGTTTAAAGCATAAAAGTTGTTTGAAAGATGGGACTATGATCTCACCTCGAGTGCACGAGTATAAAAGTACTTCACAAAGTAAACGTGTGTATGATAGTTACTTAGCCTTGACCTAAACAAGTAAGTTGTATTAATTAACCGGTTACGTCACAAGGTCGGGCAAAATGTGTTCAATTAGTCCTATGGCTCGTTACGACTCGATTAAATATAGCATGTGAATCAATTTGTCAAGTTTCATGCAAGATACAAGTATAGAAACAAGTTAGGAAGATTGCACAATCATTTGGTTAAGTTTGACAAAAAGTCGAACTTCGGTCGGTCAAAGTCAACGAAAAGTCAACACGTTCTGGTCGGGTCCCGAACTATTTTTCTGAGGATTTTAATCATATATGAGCATGTTAGAACAAGTTAAATGTGAATCGGAGGTGCGTAGCATAGCAAACATTATTCAAAAATCGACAAAGTTGGACAGACCACTTTGGCGCGCCGCGCGGGTATATGGCGCGCCGCGCCATTACCTGTGCAGAGAATTCTGGCAGTTTTTAAGTTTTATGCATGAACCTAACTTCAAATACCCATAAATCCTAAACCGTAAACATCCAAAACAAGTATCTTATATCGTTGGAAAGGTATTTTGATAAGGAATACAACTAACCACTTTTTATCAAGCAAAAACATCATTTACAATAGCCGAAATCTCGTCAAGTGGTCATTAAATGTTCAAAACCATCGTTTCAAGTTTACAAAACGCATTTTAAGATTCGGGAATGCAATTCACACATATGATATGCCGTTTTGAAGGTAATAAAACATACAATACAACTAATCACTAACTAATAACATTTCATGGCATTCAAAGCATCAAAATTTCCTTTTAGAGTTCATCAAACCCTAATCAAAAATCACAAAACCAATAATCATGTTAATGATGTTTTCCAAATCAACCTACACATCAAATTGATGCTAAAGATGCTAGTAACACTTTTAAAACATAAACTCTAACAATTTAACAACATTAACTCATCCAAAATCAAGGATTAAGCACACCCATTTCAAATGTTCAAACTAGTTACTCAAAACAACGAATCGAGCAAATAAAACATATATTCATGTTATACACGAGCCATAGACACTAACTAACACCATTTCAAGTCAAAAACATGAATTTCGAGAAATCTAGAGTTTTTAGAAACCTTACCCCAAGCTATGAAATTGGTACCAAATCGAAGAGGATGAAGAGAGGATTCCAAATATGTAATTTGTTTTGATGTTTACTTCTCCAATCGGATTTAGATGATGAATTTGTGAGTTGGGTGTTTATGGTTCAAAAATGAAAGAGAGAAAGGAGGTAGAAGGAGAAGAGGAAAAATGAATGGATGAGATGGGGGAGGTGGTGACTAGTCACCAAACATTTGGCCAAATGCCAAGATTAGTCCCTCAAGTTTGTTGTCGGGTGCGGGAGTTAACCAAACGAATATTTCTTAAAACGCTCGAGTAAACGAGTGATGTTATAATTAAATAACGGGAATATTAAGAACGTTAGTCATCGGAAAATACGAATTTAAATAACGAAAGATATTATAAAAAAAACGGTGTTAAAATTAAATTTAACGGAAAAACGCGGGATGTTACAATATACCAATAGTACTTACATCTAAAAGCTGTGTATTGTACGAGTACGAATACGGGTGCATACGAGTAGAATTGTTGATGAAACTGAACGAGGATGTAATTGTAAGCATTTTTGTTAAGTAGAAGTATTTTGGTAAGTGTCTTGAAGTCTTTCAAAAGTGTATGAATACATATTAAAACACTACATGTATATACATTTTAACTGAGTCGTTAAGTCATCGTTAGTCGTTACATGTAAGTGTTGTTTTGAAACCTTTAGGTTAACGATCTTGTTAAATGTTGTTAACCCAATGTTTATAATATCAAAAGAGATTTTAAATTATTATATTATCATGATATTATGATATACGAATATCTCTTAATATGATATATATACATTAAATGTCGTTACAACGATAATCGTTACATATATGTCTCGTTTCAAAATCATTAAGTTAGTAGTCTTGTTTTTACATATGTAGTTCATTGTTAATATACTTAATGATATGTTTACTTATCATAATATCATGTTAACTATATATATAACCATATATATGTCATCATATAGTTTTTACAAGTTTTAACGTTCGTGAATCACCGGTCAACTTGGGTGGTCAATTGTCTATATGAAACCTATTTCAATTAATCAAGTCTTAACAAGTTTGATTGCTTAACATGTTGGAAACACTTAATCATGTAAATAACAATTTCATTTAATATATATATAAACATGGAAAAGTTCGGGTCACTACAGTACTTACCCGTTAAATAAATTTCGTCCCGAAATTTTAAGCAGTTGGAGGTGTTGACGTATCTTCTGGAAATAAATGCGGGTATTTCTTCTTCATCTGATCTTCACGCTCCCATGTGAACTCGGGTCCTCTACGAGCATTCCATCGAACCTTAACAATAGGTATCTTGTTTTGTTTAAGTCTCTTAACGTCACGATCCATTATTTCGACGGGTTCTTCAATGAATTGAAGTTTTTCATTGATTTGGATTTTGTCCAACGGAATAGTGAGATCTTCTTTAGCAAAATATTTCTTCAAATTTGAGACGTGGAAAGTGTTATGTACAGCCGTGAGTTGTTGAGGTAGCTCCAGTTGGTAAGCTACTGGTCCGACACGATCTATAATCTTGAATGGTCCAATGTACCTTGGATTTAGTTTCCCCCGTTTACCAAATCGAACAACGCCTTTCCAAGGTGAAACCTTAAGCATGACCATTTCTCCAATTTCAAACTCTATATCTTTTCTTTTACTGTCCGCGTAGCTCTTTTGTCGACTCTGGGCGGTTTTCAATCTTTGTTGAATTTGGATGATTTTCTCGGTAGTTTCTTGTATTATCCCCGGACCCGTAATATGTCTATCCCCCGCTTCACTCCAACAAATCGGAGACCTGCACTTTCTACCATAAAGTGCTTCAAACGGCTCCATCTCAATGCTTGAATGGTAGCTGTTGTTGTAGGAAAATTCTGCTAACGTTAGATGTCGATCCCAACTGTTTCCGAAATCAATAACACAAGCTCGTAGCATGTCTTCAAGCGTTTGTATCGTCCTTTCGCTCTGCCCATCAGTTTGTGGATGATAGGCAGTATTCATGTCTAGACGAGTTCCCAATGCTTGCTGTAATGTCTGGCAGAATCTTGAAATAAATCTGCCATCCCTATCAGAGATAATAGAGATTGGTATTCCATGTCTGGAGATGACTTCCTTCAAATACAGTCGTGCTAACTTCTCCATCTTGTCATCTTCTCTTATTGGCAGGAAGTGTGCTGATTTGGTGAGACGATCAACTATTACCCAAATAGTATCAAAACCACTTGCAGTCCTTGGCAATTTAGTGATGAAATCCATGGTAATGTTTTCCCATTTCCATTTCGGGATTTTGGGTTGTTGAAGTAGACCTGATGGTTTCTGATGCTCAGCTTTGACCTTAGAACATGTCAAACATTCTCCTACGTATTTAGCAACATCGGCTTTCATACCCGGCCACCAAAAATGTTTCTTGAGATCCTTGTACATCTTCCCCGTTCTAGGATGTATTGAGTATCTGGTTTTATGAGCTTCTCTAAGTACCATTTCTCTCATATCTCCAAATTTTGGTACCCAAATCCTTTCAGCCCTATACCGGGTTTCGTCTTCCCGAATATTAAGATGCTTCTCCGATCCTTTAGGTATTTCATCCTTTAAATTTCCCTCTTTTAAAACTCCTTGTTGCGCCTTCTTTATTTGAGTAGTAAGGTTAGTGTGAATCATTATATTCATAGATTTTACTCGAATGGGTTCTCTGTCCTTTCTGCTCAAGGCATCGTCTACCACATTTGCCTTCCCCGGGTGGTAACGAATCTCAAAGTCGTAATCATTCAACAATTCAATCCACCTACGCTGCCTCATATTCAGTTGTTTCTGATTAAATATGTGTTGAAGACTTTTGTGGTCGGTATATATAATACTTGTGACCCCATATAAGTAGTGCCTCCAAGTCTTTAATGCAAAAACAACCGCGCCTAATTCCAAATCATGCGTCGTATAATTTTGCTCGTGAATCTTCAATTGTCTAGACGCATAAGCAATCACCTTCGTTCGTTGCATTAATACACAACCGAGACCTTGCTTTCAGGCAATGACAATATAGGTGCCGTAGTTAGCTTTTTCTTCAATAACTGAAACGCTTTCTCTTGTTCATCCTTCCATTCAAATTTCTTCCCTTTATGCGTTAATGCAGTCAAGGGTTTTGCTATTCTGGAAAAGTCTTGGATGAACCTTCTGTAGTAACCAGCTAGTCCTAAAAACTGGCATATGTGTTTCGGAGTTTTCGGGGTTTTCCACTTTTCAACAGTTTCTATCTTTGCCGGATCCACCTTAATACCTTTTTTGTTCACTATGTGACCGAGGAATTGAACTTATTCTAATCAAAATGCACACTTTGAAAATTTAGCGTACAATTCTTCCTTCCTCAATACTTCTAACACCTTTCTCAAATGTTCACCGTATTCTTGGTCATTCTTTGAGTAAATAAGTATGTCATCAATGAAAACAATGACAAACTTGTCAAGGTATGGTCCGCACACTCGGTTCATAAGGTCCATGAACACAGCTGGTGCATTAGTTAAACCAAACGGCATGACCATAAACTCGTAATGACCGTAACGTGTTCTGAAAGCAGTCTTTGGAATATCATCTTCTTTCACCCGCATTTGATGATACCCGGAACGTAAGTCAATCTTTGAATAAACAGACGAGCCTTGTAGTTGATCAAATAAGTCGTCGATTCTCGGTAGTGGGTAGCGGTTCTTGATGGTAAGTTTGTTCAACTCTCGGTAGTCGATACACAACCTGAATGTACCATCTTTCTTCTTGACAAACAAAACAAGAGCTCCCCACGGTGATGTTCTTGGTTGAATGAAACCACGCTCTAAAAGTTCTTGTAATTGGCTTTGCAGTTCTTTCATCTCGCTGGGTGCGAGTCTGTAAGGAGCACGAGCTATTGGTGCAGCTCCTGGTACAAGATCTATTTGAAATTCAACGGATCGATGTGGGGGTAATCCCGGTAATTCTTTCGGAAATACATCGGGAAATTCTTTTGTGACAAAAACATCATTGATGCTCTTTTCTTCAGTTTGTACTTTCTCGACATGTGCTAGAACAGCATAGCAACCTTTTCTTATTAGTTTTTGTGCCTTCAAATTACTAATAAGATGTAGCTTCGTGTTGCCCTTTTCTCCGTACACCATTAAGGGTTCTCCTTCTCCTCGTACAATGCAAATTGCATTTTCGTAACATACAATCTCTGCTTTCATCTTCTTCAGCCAGTCCATGCCCACTATTACATCAAAACTCCCTAACTCTACTGGTATCAAATCAATCTTAAATATTTCGCTACCGAGTTTAAATTCTCGATTCCGGCATATATTATCTGCTGAAATTAATTTACCGTTTGCTAATTCGAGTAAAAATTTACTATCCAACGACGTCAATGGACAACTTAATTTAGCACAAAAATCTCTACTCATATAGCTTCTATCCGCACCCGAATCAAATAAAACGTAAGCAGATTTATTGTCAATAAGAAACGTACCCGTAACAAGCTCTGGGTCTTCCTGTGCCTCTGCCGCATTAATATTGAAAACTCTTCCGCGGCCTTGTCTATTCGTGTTCTCCTGGTTCGGGCAATTTTTAATAATGTGGCCCGGTTTTCCACATTTATAACAAACTACATTGGCATAACTTGCTCCGACACTACTTGCTCTGCCATTACTCGTTCCGACACCATTTGTTCCTTTCGTTCTGTTAACCCCTGGTCCGTAGACCTCACACTTCGCCGCGCTATGACCATTTCTTTTACACTTGTTGCAAAATTTGGTGCCGAACCCCGAGTGATACTTTTCACACCTTTGGCATAGCTGCTTCTGATTGTTGTTGTTGTTGCGGTTGTTATTGTTATTGGGATGATTGTTGTTGTTGTTGTTGTTGTTGTTGTTGTTGGGCCGTTTGTTGTAGTTGCGATTGATGTTGCGATTGTTGGGATAGTTGTTGCGATTATTGTTGTAATTGCTGTTGTTGTTGTATTGGTGATTCTTATCACCGTTTTCCTCCCACTTTCTTTTGACTTGCTTCACATTGGCCTCTTCAGCAGTCTGTTCTTTAATTCTTTCTTCAATCTGGTTCACTAGTTTGTGAGCCATTCTACATGCCTGTTGTATGGAGGCGGGCTCGTGTAAACTTATATCTTCTTGGATTCTTTCCGGTAATCTTTTCACAAACGCGTCGATCTTCTCTTCCTCATATTCGAACGCTCCCGGACACAATAGGCACAATTCTGTGAATCGTCTTTCGTACGTGGTAATATCAAATCCTTGGGTTCGTAACTGATAATGCTAAAAACGAACATATATTTCATAGCATTATTCCCCAAGAAAGACAAGCTTTTAGTTGCAATTGTTCTATTTAAAAGTGATATTCGTTTAAATAATAAAAGGTGAAGACAAAAGACAGATTCGACGAATTGAAGACGCAAACGACCAAAAAGCTCAAAAGTACAAAATACAATCAAAGAGGTTCCAATTATTGATAAGAAACGTCTCGAAATTACAAGAGTACAAGATTCAAAACGCAAAGTACAAGATATTAAATTGTACGCAAGGACGTTCGAAAATTCGGAACCGGGACATGAGTCAACTCTCAATGCTCAACGCAATGGACTAAAAATTACGAGTCAACTATGCACATAAATATAATATAATATATAATTAATTCTTAAAATTAACATATATATTATAATATATTTATAAATCGTCGGTAAGAAAGAAGCCAAAGGAGGGTGAGCTGTATTTTCAAACTCCGCGACTCGCGGAGTTTGAAGGCAAAAGTTGCCGCGAGTCGCGGAGTACCCCTGAACTCAATTCCCTATAAAGCAAACTGAATTCTGATCATTTTCAATATCCATAATCTATCTCTCTCTCAATATATACGTAAATATATATATATATATATAATTTATATTTTAATTTTAATTTTAATTTTAAATCCTAATAATAATGGTATGTTAGCAAATGTTGTAAGGGTGTAAGTCGAAATTCTGTCCGTGTAACGCTACACTATTTTTAATCATTGTAAGTTATGTTCAACCTTTTTAATTTAATGTCTCGTAGCTAAGTTATTATTATGCTTATTTAAAACGAAGTAATCATGATGTTGCGCTAATTACTAAAATTGGGTAATTGGGCTTTTTACCATAATTGGGGTTTAGACAAAAGAACGACACTTGTGGAAATTAGACTATGGGCTATTAATGGGCTTTATATTTGTTTAACTAAATGATAGTTTGTTAATGTTAATATAAAGATTTACAATTGGGCGTCCCTATAAATTACCATATACACTCGATCGGACACGATGGGCGGGGTATTTATATGTACGAATAATCGTTCATTTAACCGGGCACGGGAATGGATTAATAGCCACTAGAATAATTAAAACAGGGGTGAAATTATGTACAAGGACACTTGGTATAATTGATAACAAAATATTATAACCTTGGGTTACACTCAGTCGACATCCTGGTGTAATTATTAAACAAAGTTTTAAAATCTTGTTACAGTTTAAGTCCCCAATTAGTTGGAATATTTAACTTCGGGCATAAGGATAATTTGACGAGGACACTCGCACTTTATATTTATGACTGATGGACTGTTATGGACAAAAACCAGACTGACATATTAAATAATCCAGGACAAAGGACAATTAACCCATGGGCATAAAACTAAAATTAACACGTCAAACATCATGGTTACGGAAGTTTAAATAAGCATAATTCTTTTATTTCATATTTAATTTCCTTTATTTTATATTTAATTGCACTTCTAATTATCGCATTTTTATTGTTATTGTATTTAATTGCACTTTTAATTATCGTACTTTTTAATTATCGCAAGTTTATTTTATCGCACTTTTATTATTCGCAATTTCATTATCGTTATTTACTTTACGCTTTAAATTAAGTCTTGTATTTATTTATTATTTTACATTTGGTTTTAACTGCGACTAAAGTTTTAAAATCGACAAACCGGTCATTAAACGGTAAAAACGCCCCTTTATAATAATAATATTACTTATATATATATTTGTATTTTTACAAAAGTAAACTAATATAGCGTTAAGCTTTGTTTAAAGATTTTCCCTGTGGAATGAGCCGGACTAACTAAAAACTACACTACTGTACGATTAGGTACACTGCCTATAAGTGTTGTAGCAAGGTTTAAGTATATCTATTCTCTAAATAAATAAATATCTTGTGTAAAATTGTATAGTATTTAATAGTATTTCCTGCTAAAAATTAATAGTATTTTATACCCCTTAGCTTTAACCATCAAGTAATTTTGGCGCCGCTGCCGGGGAATCGCTTAAAAGCCGGAAGCGCAACGCTAATATAAAAAAAAAGATTTTTAGTTTACTTTTATTAAAATTCGTTTTTATAAAAATACGTTTTAAATATTCAAAAATATAAAAAGAAAAACAAAAATATAAGTATTTTTAAGATTTTGTTAAATATTTAAGTTTTATAAAGTTTCTTTATTTTTATATAAGTTTTATTTAAGTATTTTGTTTTTATTTAAAACATAAAAAAAACTGAAAAAAATATATATATAAATCTAGTTTTAAGATTTTTATTTATAAAATTATAAAGTAGTTCTATTTTTATTCTAGTTTTTAAAATATAAGTTTTTATTATATAAATATTTTAGATTTTAAAACAGAAAATATAAAACAGAAAATATAAAATAAAAAAATAAAAAAGAAAAACGCGTCGAATTTCAAAACTGTACCTGAGTTGAATTTTGAAACCCCGCGACTCGCGGAGTTTGAAGCATTGAATACCGCGACTCGCGGAGCAGACCTGACACGGGTACACAGGAACCCTAATTCGCATTAATTACGGGTTTTATTAATTTTAATTAATTTTAAACCCTAATTAGTTTATTTATATTATATTGTTTAGTTTAGTTTTTATTTATTTGTTTTATTTAGTTAAATTAGTTTAAATAAAATATAAAATTAATAGTTTTAATAAATAAATAATATAAAAATAATATTTTTATAAAAATTTGTAACTTTTTACAACTTTTTGTATATTTTTATATTTTGTCCCTTTTTAATTGTTTTAGCGTAATATTTGTATTTTTCGCTCATATTTAGTTTTAAACTTAGTTTTTGCCATAGTTATTTTTACTTCTAGATATTTAGGCTTTGCCGTAGAATTCCTTAAATGTTTTTCTTTAGACTAAGAAATAGGTACTTTAGAATTTTGCGACGCCTTTTTAAGTTTTAGTTTCTTTTTAAGTTATTTCCATTTGGGATTTAGTTTTTCCTGTAAGCTTTAATATTTTTTAGACGACTTTTACCTATGTATCAATTATCATTCCAATTAGTAATCTCAATTTGCGATTATAATTTTAAGTTAGTTGTAGTAATAAGGTTAGGTTAGTCAAGTGTTTTTAAGTGTTATAAGTTTCTTTTATTTTTCCGTCACCTTTTATTTTTCAACCATTTTTCTTTTTCGACCTTTTTCGACGAACTCTTTTTCTTTCTTATTTCTCGCTATTCTAGTTTTAGGACATAGATTTTTATTCTACTTCTTATCTAAATTTCTTAAAATTACGAAAATTTATTTTAAGTGGTTAAATTGATAGATATCAAAATTTTCTGGTTCGTAGTAATAGTTGGATTTGTACGTGGACCGGGTTATTGGAGCCAAACAGTCCTCAATTATATTGAGACCAAACGAATCCTGCCCCTCTGCTGCATCTTTTGGCTATTCGAAACGTGGGCAAAATCAGAAAAGTCTATTGATTGGATAACTTATTATAATTTTTCTTTCCTTTTAAAAACTAATAGGATATTCAGTGAATGCACCGAGCAAGACGTTCACCACCTTTTGTACGTTCACCACCTGTAACTAGATCAAGACATTTAGCAAATATTACCGCCGTTGATTTTTCTTTAGAATCGTCATCCAGTCGACCAAGTACTCCAGTTCAAATTTCCAATAATCCATTTTTTGAACCCGACCTCACAATTGAGAATCCGGAGAATATTCAGGAACGATTCATAGATCCTGAACCATTAAATTTTCCTCCGGAACCACCAATCATTCAAACAGAGATTGTTGAGGAACGAACCATTAAATCAGAATCCTCTAGTGATTCCGATTCAACAAATTCAATTATGGAAGTAACAGAACCTTTAAGTATGGAAGACCGAATGAGAGCTAAACGCACTGGCCAAGGTCACGCAATTACTCATCCAGACATTAATGCGCTAGATTATGAAATCAAAGGACAAATTCTACACATGGTGACTAATCAATGCCAATTTAGTGGTGCGCCGAAGGAAGATCCAAATGAACATCTACGTACCTTTAATAGGATCTGCACACTATTTAAAATCCGAGAAGTGGAGGATGAACAGATATATCTCATGTTATTTCCCTGGACTTTAAAGGGAGAAGCCAAAGATTGGTTGGAATCGTTACCTGAAGGGGCGATTGATACATGGGACATTTTAGTTGAAAAATTTCTTAAACAATTCTTTCCTGCATCTAAAGCCGTAAGACTTCAAGGAGAAATTGTTACGTTCACACAGAAGCCGAATGAAACTCTATATGAGGCGTGGACTAGATTTGGAAAGTTGTTAAGAGGATGTCCGCAACATGGTTTAGACACCTGTCAAATAGTACAAATATTCTACCAAGGATGCGACATCACTACAAGGAAAGACATAGATATAGCAGCTGGTGGTTCTATTATGAAGAAAACCGAAACTGATGCTTACAAAATTATTGATAACACTGCTTCCCACTCACATGAGTCGCACCAAGAAAAAGATATCGTTAGATCATCTAAAGCAGCTAAAGCCGATTCTAGCCATGACTTAGATTCCATTTCCGCAAAGATAGATGCTGTCAAGAGACGAATGGAAAAGATGACTAAAGATATTCACTCAATACGAATTAGTTGTGAGCAGTGTGGAGGACCACATTTGACAAAAGATTGTCTCAGTATTGAATTAACAATGGAACAAAGAGAGAATATTTCATACATAAACCAAAGGCCTGGAAATAATTATCAGAATAATTATCAACCGCCAAGACCGATTTACAATCAAAACCAGAATTATAACAGAAATATTCCATACAACAACCAACAAGGTCCTAGCAATCAACAATTATCCAATAATAATTACAATCAGCAAAGACCTAATTTTCAAAACAAACCACCACAACAAATCGATGATAAAAAGCCGAATTTAGAAGATATGATGACGAAGCTAGTTGAAACTCAAACGCAGTTTTTCACATCTCAGAAACAAACTAATGAACAAAATGCTCAAGCATTTAGAAATCAACAAGCTTCTATTCAAAATCTGGAACAAGAAGTAAGTAACCTAGCAAGGTTAATAGGTGAAAAAAAACCGGGAAGTCTACCTAGTGATACAAATGCTAACCCCCGGAATGAAACAGCTAAAGCCATTACCACAAGAAGTGGTACAACACTTAAACCACCTGAAATACCTGTAACTTCTGATGAAGCTATTCCTACTCCACAAGAACCACAACCTAATCAAGATAAGGAAAAAGGACCGGTAGTTGAAAAGGTTAATGAAGATAACACAGTTAAGGCTAAACCTTATGTTAAACCATACCAACCACCACTTCCTTACCCGAGTAATATGAAGAAAGAGAAACTTGAAGCCGAGCAATCCAAATTCTTGGATATGTTTAAACAGATAAATGTAAATCTTCCTTTCATTGATGTGATTTCAGGAATGCCTAGATATGCTAAATTCTTGAAAGATCTAATCTCAAATAGAAAGAAAATGGAAGAACTCTCGGCTGTTACCATGAATGCTAATTGTTCAGCAGTGCTGTTGAATAAGATACCAGAAAAACTATCTGATCGAGGAAGTTTCACAATTCCATGTTTTCTGGGTAGTCTTAGTTCAATAGAAGCATTGGCAGACTTAGGTGTTAGTATAAATCTAATGCCGTATTCACTATACGCTAAACTAGACCTTGGAGAATTGAAACCAACCAGAATAAGCATACAACTAGCCGATCGATCAATAAAATATCCTAGAGGGATAATGGAGAACATGCTAGTTAAAGTTGGTACTTTAGTATTTCTAGTAGATTTTGTTGTTCTGGACATGGAAGAAGATTCTCAAGTTCCTCTCATATTAGGAAGACCATTCTTAAACACGGCTAAAGCAATGATAGACGTGTTCGGTAAGAAATTGACCCTAAGTATAGAGGATGAGAGTGTTACCTTTTCAGTTGATAGAGCAATGCAACAACCACAATCTGCAGATGATACATGTTATTATATTCAAACTATAGATGCACATGCAGAATTATTAGAAGAATTTCCAGAATTACAAGGAACAGGAGAATGTTCTTTAGGAGAAAGTAATGAACCAATTGATGAAGCTGAAATGTTAGCTACACTTATAGCTAATGGATATAAACCAACAATAGAAGAAATTCAAATGCTAAAAGAAGAAGACAGATATCGATACAAATCATCGATAGAAGAACCTCCGAAATTAGAGTTAAAGCCACTTCCAAACCATTTGGAATACGCTTATTTACATGGTGAATCTGAATTACCTGTAATAATATCGTCTTCTCTTACTGAAAATGAGAAATCACAACTCATTTCTGTGTTGAAAGCTCATAAACCAGCCATTGCATGGAAGATTCATGATATTAAAGGAATAAGTCCTTCGTATTGCACACATAAAATCCTTATGGAAGAAGGTCATAAAACGTATGTGCAACGCCAACGAAGACTAAATCCTAATATGCAAGATGTAGTTAAAAAAGAAATTATTAAACTGCTAGACGCAGGTCTAATTTATCCAATCTCCGATAGTCCATGGGTAAGCCCAGTTCAATGCGTGCCTAAGAAGGGTGGCATGACTGTCATTACAAATGAGAAAAATGAGCTTATTCCTACTAGGACTGTAACAAGATGGAGTGTGTGTATTGATTATAGAAAATTAAATGACGCCACCAGAAAAGATCACTTTCCCTTACCTTTCATTGATCAAATGTTGGAAAGATTAGCCGGAAATAGTTACTATTATTTTCTAGATGGATTTTCTGGATATTTTCAAATTCCAATAGCACCCGAAGATCAAGAGAAAACCACATTCACGTGCCCTTATGGTACCTTTGCTTACAAACGCATGCCATTTGGACTTTGTAACGCCCCTGCAACCTTTCAAAGGTGTATGATGGCGATTTTTCACGACATGATAGAAGAATGCATGGAAGTTTTCATGGATGACTTTTCAGTCTTCGGTGATACATTTGAATCATGTCTAGTTAATCTGGAACGAATGCTTATTAGATGCGAACAATCAAATCTAGTTCTTAATTGGGAGAAATGCCATTTTATGGTTAAAGAAGGCATCGTTCTTGGTCATAAAATTTTAAAAGAAGGAATTGAAGTGGATAGAGCTAAAGTAGATGTAATTGCTAAACTTCCACATCCCACCAATGTTAGAGGAGTTAGGAGTTTTCTAGGGCATGCCGGTTTTTACCGACGTTTCATAAAAGATTTTTCTAAAATTGCCACTCCTATGAATAAACTCCTAGAAAAGGATGCTCCATTCATCTTTTTAGATGAATGTATCAAATCTTTTAATATTCTTAAAGAGAAACTCACTAATGCGCCGATCATGATAACACCAAATTGGAATCTACCATTTGAACTAATGTGCGATGCAAGTGATTTTGTAATGGGAGTCGTTTTAGGACAAATGATTGAAAAACGATTTCAACCTATATATTATGCTAGTAAGACGTTACAAGGAGCACAAACGAACTATACAACTACTGAAAAAGAAATCCTTGCTATTGTCTTTGCTTTTGACGAATTTCGATCATATCTCGTTCTAGCAAAAACGGTGGTCTATACCGACCATTCTGCTCTTAGATACCTATTTTCAAAACAAGATGCTAAACCAAGATTAATCCGTTGGATCTTACTCTTACAAGAGTTTGATATTGAAATCCGAGATAAAAGAGGAGCAGAAAATCTCGCCGCTGATCATCTTTCTCGTCTTGAAAATCCCGAATTAGAAGTTCTAAATGAATCGGCCATACAAGACAACTTTCCTGATGAATATCTATTGAAGATAGATTATAAAGAAATTCCATGGTTTGCAGACTATGCAAACTACTTAGTTTGTGGATTCCTTGAAAGAGGATTATCGTACCAAAAACGAAAGAAATTCTTCAGTGATATAAAACACTATTTTTGGGAAGATCCACATCTTTTCAAAAGTTATCCCGATGGAATAATACGCCGATGTGTATTTGGAGATGAAGCCAGTAAAATTTTAAACCATTGTCACACAGGACCAACAGGAGGGCATTATGGGCCTCAACTAACAGCAAGAAAAGTTTATGATGCTGGATTCTATTGGCCTACAATTTACAAAGACGCACACCTTCTTTGCAAATCCTGTGATGCTTGTCAAAGGGCCGGAAAAATAAGTCAACGTGATGAAATGCCACAAAATGTCATACAAGTATGTGAAGTATTTGACATTTGGGGTATTGACTTTATGGGTCCATTTCCAAAATCTAATAATAATCTATATATACTCGTAGCCATTGATTATGTATCTAAATGGGCAGAAGCACAAGCTCTCCCAACTAACGATGCACGAGTTATAGTCAACTTTTTATAACGTCTTTTTGCAAGGTTTGGAATACCGAAAGCTTTAATAAGTGATCGGGGTACTCATTTCTGTAATAATCAACTTGAGAAAGTTCTTAAAAGATATGGAGTAACTCATAAAATCTCCATCGCATATCATCCACAAACAAGTGGACAAGTTGAAAATACCAACCGAGCTTTAAAACGTATTCTAGAGAAAACCGTAGGATCAAATCCGAAGGAATGGTCCATTAAATTGGAGGATGCACTCTGGGCTTTTAGAACAGCCTACAAAACTCCAATTGGAACCACACCTTTTAGACTTGTTTATAGAAAAGCATGTCATCTTCCAGTAGAAATTGAACACAAAGCATTTTGGGCTTTGAAGACATGTAATCTTGATTTACATGAAGCCGGACGTCTACGATTAAGTCAACTAAACGAATTAGAAGAATTAAGACATGAAGCATACGAAAATTCGTTAATCTATAAAGAAAGAACGAAGAAATGGCATGATAAAAGAATCAGAAGTTCAAAAGAATTTAAAGAAGGAGACATAGTTCTTCTTTTCAATTCACGATTCAAGCTATTTCCTGAAAAATTGAAATCAAGATGGTCTGGACCATTCATAGTCAAAAGAGTTTTCCCATACTGAACGATAGAATTAATAAATTCAAATGGGATTGAATTTAAAGTTAATGGTCACAGAGTTAAACATTACATACATGGTCTGATGGAAGAAGACAATGAAGTTAATCACAATTTTGATACCACAGCTAACTAAGTATAGGGGGTTTATGTATTTCTGTTAGAGTTAGATTGTCTGTTTTCGTGTAGTTCTCGAAAATGGAACCAGAATGGTCTTTCCCTAGCAGACCCTAAAGAACTAGTCTTCTCCCCCCATTCTGAATTTTTATTTTTTTTAGGTTTTTACAAAATGAAGACTGCCTGCGAACTAAACCATGGTCTAATGCTACACGCTTTGATCACTAAACGTAATAATGATACACTACCAAGTGAAATAGTATCAGTAATCAGAGAAAGATTGGACGGAGTTAGAAAAGAATCCAGATGCGAAGATAATAAGTTACAATTTGGTAAAGGAAAATCAAAATCCGCAGCAAAAAAAAGAGCACGACACCTAGAAAGATGTCACAAATGCGGAAAATGGTCACATGGAGGTAAATGTTCAAATAATCAAACCTATTCAAATACCGAATTTGTTACTTTATGCAGAGACGGACCGTTCATATGTTTAGAATAAAAAACACCGAATGCTCGAGGTTACGCCTATGTAGCCGTGAAAAACCAATTAAACCGACTATCTTATGAATGGGATAGATCATATAACTAAGAAATCTATTTCACAGGTATGTTTGTACATTTTTTTTATTTTTATTTTTATTTTTAACCTTTTGATAATAAACGCTAATTTATTCGCTATAAAGTATTAAATTGGTATTGAATAAAATTAGGTTTGGCGGCCGAAATTATTGATATCATTCAAAAATTTATTACATCACTGCGAAATTTAACGTTTATTCTTAAGGTATAAATATCTTTAATCAATCAACCCAAAATATTTCAAAAATTCGTCATGAGTTAAATTAGGTCATGGAACCGAAATTACTTTACCGAAAAGAGGGGCGCATATTTTTGATAATATTTGATTGATTAAAGTGGGATAAAAAGCCAAAAAGATTTTTAATTTTATTTTTACCATGTTTTTAAAATTAATATATAAATCTTAAATTAATATTGTAAACTTTGTAAAAATAATATATTTAAAATTATAAATATTTGAAAAATTAATATAAGTTTGGTGTGAATTTATAATATGAATTTTTAAATTAAGTTTGGTGTGAATTTTTAATTTTTAAAATATGAATTTTATTTTTATGCATTTTAAATTGTAAGTTTGGTGTGAATTTTTAATATTAATTTTGAATTTTATATTTAAATTGTGTGAATTTAAAAACAAAAATTTACTTTATCTCATTAAGTTAAAAATACGATTTTTAAAATTCGTCGTAAGTTGAAGACTAGGTCTTTGAACCGAAATTGCTTTACCCAAGGGAGGGACGGGAACTTTTATTATCATTATTTTTAATCTTATTGAATTAAAGTATGCCAAAAACATTAAAAAAAAAAAAACTAAAAAAAATCTAAGCTTTTAAAACAATCGCTTGAAAAAGACAAATTTTAAAATTTTGTCGAGGGACGGACTAGGACATCGATCCGAAACGACCGCGTCCTAAATAACAAGGGAAACAAAATTTTAAAATTAATTACTTAATTGTTTTAATTAGTATAAGATGTAAAAAAAAAAAAAATACAAACTCCGCGACTCGCGGAGTTTGAAGGTTCAAACACCGCGACTCGCGGAGGGACCGAATTACAGAAAAAAAATAAAATGCAAGAACAGCTCAGTTGCACACCACAAAAATGAAAATACTGTGAAAATAACCCGAAAAAACCCGAAAAAGACCTCCCAAATTCATAATTTTTCACCGTTAATCATCAAATCTTTTACTAAAATCATGTTGAGAAGGATGCTATCAAGGAATTACTCAAGAAAAACGGTAAATTTCTACACCTAAACACCATTTAATCCGAAAATTAGTGTTCTTGAGCAATTTTTTCCCCAATTTGATTTTGATTCTTTTTAGTGTAATTATGCTTAAATTGTTTATGTATTATGCTTGTATAACCTAGATTGATGCTATTTAACATGATTAGAAGCCTTAAACTTCAAATTTTGAGTAATCTAGGGTTTGTGTTCTTGAGCAATTTGGGGCTTTTTGATATAAACAGGTTATGGCCGATTTTTGTCATGAATTGTTGCTAAATTAAGTAGTGTAACATGTTTAGGTAGTTAAATGATCCAAACTTTGAGCCTAAACATGATTTTGAGAATTAAAGTGGACTTTTTCAAGTCTAAAATTCATGAACTTGATTTTTGAGAGATGATGCCATTTGAAACTTGTTTAATTGCTAGTGATGATTATTTTGACATGTTATTTGAGTTGAATGCTTATGAACTTGGTAAAAATTTTCGTATATGCTTATTTGAAAAAGTGTAGATTTGATGAAAATATGAAAATGAGCTTAAGTTTGATATAAATTGATCATGTCATTGTAATTATTTTGATTGATGATTTTGCTGACACTAATGCATATTTGGATGCACAAAAAATTGTGTTTGATGTGTTTTGCAGACTGAAAGGGGTGAATCTTTATCCCAAGCTCGCAATGCTCCTGCTGAAAATGCGGAACAACAGGAGGTGGATAACTACTATAAACAAGATATACCTCATCCAGTCATGACATTTTCTGATATGCACTTGGAAGATTTGCACCCGAACCTGAGATTTGACAGAATTTGGATAGATTATCTAAAATACCAAAGGGGTTTGCATACTCTTCATTCTAAAGTTGTTGAGGTACCTAGGGTCATAGAATGGGGACCATTAGAAGCTGTAGAATTGGCCGGGCCAATTAGGAAATTACTTGCACAGAGGTATGGTAATTCTACTTTTAACGACTGGGTACGTTTATTCACCATGCGTAGACCTGTATATAAAGTATGGTGTGAAGAATTGTTGTGTAGTATAGAATTAAATGATCGGGTAGCTAGTTTAACCGATCGATCTTTTATTAGATTTTTGTTAGGAGGTTCGATGCGCCACATGTCTTTACTAGACATGGCTCAGGCTTTACGTATATATACGCCTGAGGAGTTAGCATCTGCCGATTGTAGAAGGTTGATACTAAATGGTAGAAAGATAGATGAAAATTTTGATACACATGGTGTATGGAGTCAAATGACAAGCCATCACCGATTCAAAGGGGGAAATTACTCTTATTTGGATATAGATAGAGCTGAATTATAGGTTTTTAGCTAATTCGATTACACAAAGAGGTAAGAACAAGGAAAAGGTAAATGAACAGGATTTGTTTTACCATATGTGTATTCGAGACCCACAAAGCGCTGTAAGTATACCTTATTGTGTGGGTTATTATTTATCAGCTATGGTTAGGGGGATGAGACCGCATAGCATAATAGGAGGTGGTATATTTATTACTTTGATTTCTGAATATCTCGGTGTGGATATAAGTCGGGGGGGATTATTAGTCGAAGAACCAGAACCCCGCGATACAATAGGTTTAAATGTATACCATGGTGCGAAAGTTTTGAAGAGGCGAAATAACGCCGCAGTACAATACCATGGTAGACATCCACAGGTTGAGAGAAACCAACAGCAAGGTAATGTAGGAGGGGGAAATGAAATGCAAGAAATGCAAAGGTTTATAGCTTCACAGGAGTACGAAAATGCTAGACATAGAGCATTTGAAGATTGGCAAGTTCATCAAAACCAAATCATAGCTTATTGCTAACATATAGGTAGAAACTATATTCCTACTACAAAGCCCATATTCCCTCCCTGGTCTATAGAGATTCAACCACCGTATCCTACGTATAACCCAGCCGAAGCATTTTATAGCACCTATGATTATGCATGGAACCCCTACTGGTATCAGTATCATCCCTAGTCTACTTAGTTTTATTTATTTTGTAATTTGTAATGTTGATACGTTTAATACTTATGTTAATATTGTAATAGTTTTTATAATTTTCTAACTTTTATTCTTAGATTTTAATAATTTTTGAATGTGGGGTAATATACCAAACTTCAAAAATATGTATATATGTTTGCAGTTTATCTTATGCACACAACAGGGAAAAACAACGCATTTTCAAAGACTGGCATTAAGTTCAGCAAAAGCAACTAATTTTGACGACAAGATGCAAAATATATGTGAAATAACAACAAGACGGAATGAACAAATGATGTGCACCATTTATCATTCAGCAAACAAACACAAATATGTTTGGAAACTTTGGTAAAATTTAATCATTTTCACACAAATCACCCTCAATAATTTAAATTGTTACTGATTTCTTGCAAATGAGGGCATTGCAAGATCTTAAGTGTGGGAAGGGGTTAAATTCTTTCGGATTTTTAAAATTTTTATCTTAAACACTTGGTTACCATTAGAAATACTAGTAAAGTAGTAGTTGTATTAGAATCTAGTGCTCTCTGATAATAAAGAACAGCCCTAGTCTTATATACTGACTACCCAATTCTAGTAAAAAATTTTCAAAATTTTTAATTAAATGAACTCAAAATCATGTTTATACATATTTATGAACGATAAAACTAGGTGTTAACACCGAAATTATTGTTACCTCAGAAATGACATAAATTGAGAAACAAACCAAAATGTTAAAATTTATTTAAAATGGAATAGAGGACAATAAAAAGGAAAATAAAAGCCAAGTGTGGGAAAAATTACCAAGTTATCTTAAACATATGTCACATATTTCTGTAACAAATAACTGAAAATACTTTTACTTTGGACTAAACTAAACTATTTTACCCGATGAAAGAAAAGAAGAGATGGATCTACACGATGAATCAATTCCATCATTAAAAGGAAGTAAAGTCTTCCGAAAAAGAAACGCGCTTCTTGATTTAGGTCATGAAGTTGTCGTCCAGACCAGCTGTAGGTTGACGAAAAACCTAGAAAAAGTCATCACTAAAATCAGTAGGAAATCCACGGACCTCAGCATAAAACAGGGTCGCCAAGTGGTCAGATTTATCCTAACCATGAGAAGGATTTATCTCGTACAATGGGGGGATACCGTGCAAATTAGCTGGATAAGACTAATGAATCAGATCCCCAGAAAGGATAATCTCCTTAAAAGATCAAAAATCAGCTTTTAAGCCTGATATTACTCAATCCTTGAGATTGACCTTAAAGATTGAGAATTACAAACTCATGGAATTCAATGATATCTAAACTCGAGCCTGAACGAGAAAATATTTTGATCAAAATTACAAACCGATTTGTTTTCTAAAAACCCATTTTCAATGCGTTCATTACCATTGAACGTAAAATCCTAGGAATTCACCTGGAATTCATTAGGTCACCTGAACCAAATCGGGTGTCAAGAACGGTGGTTGCATAGTGGTCAAAGACAGGACCTTTTGCCAAACCTACAAATTATAAGGGTGAGCTTTACTATTGCTCCTACCAAGGATAGTAATTGCGTCTGACACGTTATAGACCATAATTAAAAGCATGTCATGGGACATTGCCTTAACAGTTGCTTGTTCAACGCTTTCCTTTACAACCGGACGGTAGTTTACCGAAAGGTAATATACGGGACAAGTAAACTGGACGTGTTGCTTTCCTAATACAAGGTTAGCAAGTGGGTGACACAAAACCGCAAGTTTTGAGCTAAAATTTTCAAATCTGAAACCCACCTAACCCACAAAAATATTTTGCACACACCGGTGAAGGGTTATTCCGGAAAACTTATCTAGGATAAAAACTAGATTTAATTTTCAAAAGATCAAATGTTTTCATAAAGATCCAATTTCCTTAATGGATCTAAATTTTTATAGTCATATGGGACTGTAAACCATATCGTTACTACCATTGTTTATACCGCCGTATAGAAATCACTGATG
This sequence comes from Rutidosis leptorrhynchoides, assembly GCF_046630445.1. Classification (NCBI taxonomy): domain Eukaryota; kingdom Viridiplantae; phylum Streptophyta; class Magnoliopsida; order Asterales; family Asteraceae; genus Rutidosis; species Rutidosis leptorrhynchoides. The sequence goes on along the minus strand of NC_092340.1, from coordinate 180,550,719 downwards.
TACAAATTGTGAAGAATAAAGAAGTGATTCTAGTATTTCAAGATGATATTGCTTGAGGACAAGCAACACTCAAGTGTGGGAATATTTGATAATGCTAAAAATGAACATATATTTCATAACATTATTCCCCAAGAAAGACAAGCTTTTAGTTGCAATTGTTCTATTTAAAAGTGATATTCGTTTAAATAATAAAAGGTGAAGACAAAAGACAGATTCGACGAATTGAAGACGCAAACGACCAAAAAGCTCAAAAGAACAAAATACAATCAAAGAGGTTCCAATTATTGATAAGAAACGTCTCGAAATTACAAGAGTACAAGATTCAAAACGCAAAGTACAAGATATTAAATTGTACGCAAGGACGTTCGAAAATCCGGAACCGGGACATGAGTCAACTCTCAACGCTCGACGCAATGGACTAAAAATTACGAGTCAACTATGCACATAAATATAATATAATATATAATTAATTCTTAAAATTAATATATATATTATAATATATTTATAAATCGTCGGTAAGAAAGAAGCCAAAGGAGGGTGAGCTGTATTTTCAAACTCCGCGACTCGCGGAGTTTGAAGGCAGAAGTTGCCGCGAGTCGCGGAGTACCCCTGAACTCAATTCCCTATAAAGCCAACTGAATTCTGATCATTTTCAATATCCATAATCTCTCTCTCTCTCAATATATACGTAAATATATATATATATATAATTTATATTTTAATTTTAATTTTAAATCCTAATAATAAGGGTATGTTAGCAAATGTTGTAAGGGTGTAAGTCAAAATTCTGTCCGTGTAACGCTACGCTATTTTTAATCATTGTAAGTTATGTTCAACCTTTTTAATTTAATGTCTCGTAGCTAAGTTATTATTATGCTTATTTAAAACGAAGTAATCATGATGTTGGGCTAATTACTAAAATTGGGTAATTGGGCTTTGTACCATAATTGGGGTTTGGACAAAAGAACGACACTTGTGAAAATTAGACTATGGGCTATTAATGGGCTTTATATTTGTTTAACTAAATGATAGTTTGTTAATGTTAATATAAAGATTTACAATTGGGCGTCCCTATAAATTACCATATACACTCGATCGGACACGATGGGCGGGGTATTTATATGTACGAATAATCGTTCATTTAACCGGACACGGAAATAGATTAATAGCCACTAGAATAATTAAAACAGGGGTGAAATTATGTACAAGGACACTTGGTATAATTGATAACAAAATATTAAAACCTTGGGTTACACTCAGTCGACATCCTGGTGTAATTATTAAACAAAGTATTAAAATCTTGTTACAGTTTAAGTCCCCAATTAGTTGAAATATTTAACTTCGGGTATAAGGATAATTTGACGAGGACACTCGCATTTTATATTTATGACTGATGGACTGTTATGGACCAAAACCAGACGGACATATTAAATAATCCAGGACAAAGGACAATTAACCCATGGGCATAAAACTAAAATTAACACGTCAAACATCATGGTTACGGAAGTTTAAATAAGCATAATTCTTTTATTTCATATTTAATTTCCTTTATTTTATATTTAATTGCACTTCTAATTATCGCATTTTTATTGTTATTGTATTTAATTGCACTTTTAATTATCGTACTTTTTAATTATCGCAAGTTTATTTTATCGTACTTTTATTATTCGCAATTTCATTATCGTTATTTACTTTACGCTTTAAATTAAGTCTTGTATTTATTTATTATTTTACATTTGGTTTTAACTGCGACTAAAGTTTTAAAATCGACAAACCGGTCATTAAACGGTAAAAACCCCCCTTTATAATAATAATATTACTTATATATATATTTGTATTTTTACAAAAGTAAACTAATATAGCGTTAAGCTTTGTTTAAAGATTTTCCCTGTGGAACGAACCTGACTTACTAAAAACTACACTACTGTACGATTAGGTACACTGCCTATAAGTGTTGTAGCAAGGTTTAAGTATATCCATTCTCTAAATAAATAAATATCTTGTGTAAAATTGTATCGTATTTAATAGTATTTCCTGCTAAAAATTAATAGTATTTTATACCCCTTAGCTTTAACCATCAGTAACCCTCTAAGTTATGTCTTGAGCTTATTGACCTCGGTTCTGGGACGGTACTTCTCGTTCATCAAGTGCTTGAATGCTGACCACGGTAGTGCGTACGCATCATCTTGTCCCACTTGCTCTAGATAGGTATTCCACCATGTTAACGCAGAACCTGTGAAGGTATGTGTAGCGTACTTCACTTTGTCCTCTTCAGTACACTTACTTATGGCAAACACCGATTCGACCTTCTCGGTCCACCGTTTCAATCCGATTGGTCCTTCGGTTCCATCAAATTCCAAAGGTTTGCAAGCAGTGAATTCTTTGTAGGTGCATCCTACACGATTTCCTGTACTGCTAGATCCAAGGTTATTGTTGGTATGTAGCGCAGCCTGTACTGCGGCTATGTTTGAAGCTAGAAAAGTACGGAATTCCTCTTCATTCATATTTACGGTGTGTCGAGTAGTCGGTGCCATTTCCTTCAAAATAGTCAAATGGAACAAGTTAATCATACAGAATATTAAGAGTAGTTAATAGTATTTCGTAGCATAATATGAACTCATTTATAAAAGCTTTTTCTTCATATTAGCGTTTTATAAGTTTAAATTCAGGTAGTACCTACCCGTTAAGTTCATACTTAGTAGCTAATATACAATTCAACTACTACAATTCTATATGAAAAACTGATTATAATAATATTTTGCGTTCAAACTTTTATACAATATTTTACAAACTTACAATACCGCTTATTTTACATAAAGCATGAAATATAGCACACAATAACTTTGATACAAGATAGTTGTGAAGATAATTCTAGCTAGTACACAAGTCGTTCAGCAAAGGCAATAAAGACACGTAATTCATACGTCCAGAAATAAGTCATGCATTCTGGTTTTACTAGGACTACTTTCCATCCTTGGTCTTGTGGAACATAACCGTTATGGCCGTTGATAAGACAGCGTGTTGTAACGTCGTCAAAGGGACGAGGGTTATGTAATGACCAACAGTCTTGTAATAACCTAAAAACCTCATTTCTTACCCCAATTACTGACTCCGTCACTTGTGGGAACGTTTTGTTTAATAGTTGTAGCCCGATGTTCTTTTTCTCACTTTGGTGAGAAACCAACATTACTAACCCGTAAGCATAGCATGCTTCTTTATGTTGCAAGTTAGCCGCTTTTTCTAAATCATGAAGTCCTATATTCGGATACATTGAGTCAAAATAATTTCTTAACCCGTTGCGTAAAATAGCATTTGGGTTCCCCGCAATATATGCGTCAAAGTAAACACATCGTAACTTATGGGTTTCCCAATGTGATATCCCCAATCTTTCAAACGAAAGTCTCTTATAAACCAAGACATTCTTGGAACGTTTTTCGAATGTCTTACAAACTAATCTCGCCTTAAATAGTTGTGCCGAGGAATTCTGACTGACTCTAGACAAGATTTCATCAATCATGTCTCCGGGTAGGTCTCTTAAAATATTGGGTTGTCTATCCATTTTGTGTTTTTAAACTGTAAAATAGACAAGAGTTAGATTCATAAAAAAATACTTATTAATACAAGCAATTTTTACATATATCATAAAGCATAAGCACACTATATTACATATATTACACCACACGAATACAACTATCATATTCCAACTCGCTCGTTTCTTCTTCTTCGATTTTGGTTCATTTTGCCAAGTTTCTAGGGATATATGATGTTCCCCTAATACTAGCTGTCGTTTTCCACAACGGTTTAGAAAAATCTGGTGGTTTAGAGGTTCACGGGTCATTATTACAACTTAAGGACTTCGGGGGTTGACGATACATATAAAGTTCATCGGGGTTGGAATTAGATTTCTCTATTTTTATGCCCTTTCCCTTATTATTTTCTTTTGCTTTTTTTAAATTCAGTTGGGGTAATTTCTATAACATCATCGGAATTCTCGTCGAAATCCGATTCATCGGAGAATTGGTAATCCTCCCAATATTTTGCTTCCTTGGCGGAAACACCATTGACCATAATTAACCTTGGTCGGTTGGTTGAGGATTTTCTTTTACTTACCCGTTTTATTATTTCCCCCACCGGTTCTATTTCCTCCTCCGGTTCCTCCTCTTCCGGTTCTGTTTCTTCTTCCGGTTCTGATTCTTCTTCTGGTTCCTCTTCGGGAACTTGTGAATCAGTCCAATATATATTCGACTCTTCGTTATTATTAAGTGAGTCAATGGAATTTGTGCTAGAGGTAGACATCTATCACACAATATCAAACATGTTAAGAGATTAATATATCACATAATATATACATGTTAATAATATATAGTTTCTAACAAAAATGTTAAGCAATCATTTTTAAAGAAAACACGGTCGAAGTCCAGACTCACTAATGCATCCTAACCAACTCGATAAGACACACTAATGCAAATTTTCTGGTTCTCTAAGACCAACGCTCTGATACCAACTGAAATGTCCCGTTCTTATTGATTAAAAACGTTCCATATTAATTGATTTCGTTGCGAGGTTTTGACCTCTATATGAGACGTTTTTCAAAGACTGCATTCATTTTTAAAACAAACCATAACCTTTATTTCATAAATAAAGGTTTAAAAAGTTTTACGTAGATTATCAAATAATGATAATCTAAAATATCCTGTTTACACACGACCATTACATAATGGTTTACAATACAAATATGTTACATCGAAATCAGTTTCTTGAATGCAGTTTTTACACAATATCATACAAACATGGACTCCAAATCTTGTCCTTATTTTAGTATGCAACAGCGGAAGCTCTTAGTATTCACCTGAGAATAAACATGCTTTAAACGTCAACAAAAATGTTGGTGAGTTATAGGTTTAACCTATATATATCAAATCGTAACAATAGACCACAAGATTTCATATTTCAATACACATCCCATACATAGAGATAAAAATCATTCATATGGTGAACACCTGGTAACCGACATTAACAAGATGCATATATAAGAATATCCCCATCATTCCGGGACACCCTTCGGATATGATATAAATTTCGAAGTACTAAAGCATCTGGTACTTTGGATGGGGTTTGTTAGGCCCAATAGATCTATCTTTAGGATTCGCGTTAATTAGGGTGTCTGTTCCCTAATTCTTAGATTACCAGACTTAATAAAGAGGGGCATATTCAATTTCGATAATTCAACCATAGAATGTAGTTTCACGTACTTGTGTCTATTTTGTAAATCATTTAAAAAACCTGCATGTATTCTCATCCCAAAAATATTAGATTTTAAAAGTGGGACTATAACTCACTTTCACATATTTTTACTTCGTCGGGAAGTAAGACTTGGCCACTGGTTGATTCACGAACCTATAACAATATATACATATATATCAAAGTATGTTCAAAATATATTTACAACACTTTTAATATATTTTGATGTTTTAAGTTTATTAAGTCAGCTGTCCTCGTTAGTAACCTACAACTTGTTGTCCACAGTTAGATGCACAGAAATAAATCGATAAATATTATCTTGAATCAATCCACGACCCAGTGTATACGTATCTCAGTATTGATCACAACTCAAACTATATATATTTTGGAATCAACCTCAACCCTGTATAGCTAACTCCAACATTCACATATAGAGTGTCTATGGTTGTTCCGAAATATATATAAATGTCTCGAAATGATAGGTCAAAACATTGTATACGTGTCTATGGTATCTCAAGATTACATAATATACAATACAAGTTGATTAAGTTATGGTTGGAATAGATTTGTTACCAATTTTCACGTAGCTAAAATGAGAAAAATTATCCAATCTTGTTTTACCCATAACTTCTTCATTTTAAATCCGTTTTGAGTGAATCAAATTGCTATGGTTTTATATTGAACTCTATTTTATGTATCTAAACAGAAAAAGTATAGGTTTATAGTCGGAAAAATAAGTTACAAGTCGTTTTTGTAAAGGTAGTCATTTCAGTCGAAAGAACGACGTCTAGATGACCATTTTAGAAAACATACTTCCACTTTGAGTTTAACCATAATTTTTGGATATAGTTTCATGTTCATAATAAAAATAATTTTCTCAGAATAACAACTTTTAAATCAAAGTTTATCATAGTTTTTAATTAACTAACCCAAAACAGCCCGCGGTGTTACTACGACGGCGTAAATCCGATTTTACGGTGTTTTGCGTGTTTCCAGGTTTTAAATCATTAAGTTAGCATATCATATAGATATAGAACATGTGTTTAGTTGATTTTAAAAGTCAAGTTAGAAGGATTAACTTTTATTTGCAAACAAGTTTAGAATTAACTAAACTATGTTCTAGTGATTACAAGTTTAAACCTTCGAATAAGATAGCTTTATATGTATGAATCGAATGATGTTATGAACATCATTACCACCTCAAGTTCCTTGGATAAACCTACTGGAAATGAGAAAAATAGATCTAGCTTCAAAGGATCCTTGGATGGCTTGAAAGTTCTTGAAGCAGAATCATGACACGAAAACAATTTCAAGTAAGATTTCCACTCGAAATAAGATTGTTATAGTTATAGAAATTGAATTAAAGTTTGAATATGATTATTACCTTGTATTAGAAAGATAACCTACTGTAAGTAACAAAGGTTTCTTGATCTTGGATGATTACTTGGAATGGATTTAGAAAACTTGGAAGTAAACTTGCAATCTTGGAAGTATTCTAGATTTTATGAAACTAGAACTTTTGGAATTTATGAAGAACACTTAGAACTTGAAGATAGAACTTGAGAGAGATCAATTAGATGGAGAAAATTGAAGAATGAAAGTGTTTGTAGGTGTTTTTGGTCGTTGGTGTATGGATTAGATATAAAGGATATGTAATTTTGTTTTCATGTAAATAAGTCATGAATGATTACTCATATTTTTGTAATTTTATGAGATATTTCATGCTAGTTGCCAAATGATGGTTCCCACATGTGTTAGGTGACTCACATGGGCTGCTAAGAGCTGATCATTGGAGTGTATATACCAATAGTACATACATCTAAAAGCTGTGTATTGTACGAGTACGAATACAGGTGCATACGAGTAGAATTGTTGATGAAACTGAACGAGGATGTAATTGTAAGCATTTTTGTTAAGTAGAAGTATTTTGATAAGTGTCTTGAAGTCTTTAAAAAGTGAATGAATACATATTAAAACACTACATGTATATACATTTTAACTGAGTCGTTAAGTCATCGTTAGTCGTTACATGTAAGTGTTGTTTTGAAACCTTTAGGTTAACGATCTTGTTAAATGTTGTTAACCCAATATTTATAATATCAAAAGAATTTTAAATTATTATATTATCATGATATTATGATGTACGAATATCTCTTAATATGATATATATACGTTAAATGTCGTTACAACGATAATCGTTACATATATGTCTCGTTTCAAAATCATTAAGTTAGTAGTCTTGTTTTTACATATGTAGTTCATTGTTAATATACTTAATGATATGTTTACTTATCATAATATCATGTTAACTATATATATAACCATATATATGTCATCATATAGTTTTTACAAGTTTTAACGTTCGTGAATCACCGGTCAACTTGGGTGGTCAATTGTCTATATGAAACCTATTTCAATTAATCAAGTCTTAACAAGTTTGATTGCTTAACATGTTGGAAACACTTAATCATGTAAATAACAATTTCATTTAATATATATATAAACATGGAAAAGTTCGGGTCACTACACCATTTATCATGTTCAATAGAATAATAACACATAAAAAAATGATGAATTATGATTTGAAAAAAGGCTACATGAATGATATTAGACCACCCCAAACCCAGCATGTATTGGCGTCAATCCCTGTTGCACCAACTGATGGAAATTGACGGCCATTAACGCGGCGTCAGTTTTCGTTAATTTGGGGCGTTAGTTGCCCCCCCGACGGGAAAAAAAAAGTCAGATCGACGTGTTCGCGTGAGATTGGCTGGTTTCTGACGTCGTGGGTCCCACTCCAACGGATAGATGACCGTTTGGACTATTTTTTTATTTAATTTTTTTTTTCAAATTCTAATTTTATCTATCTTTTTCCTACTTCTATATATATGCTTCTACATTTATACTTCATCTTCATCAACACTTTTTACTCAACCAATTTTTTTAAAAAAATATGGCTAACCCAAACCAAAGACCACGAAACCCAAATGATTTCCACGATTGGTTTCAATACGGAACATATGTAATTTTTTTTAATGTCTATGAACGTTTAATTTTGTTAAATTATCAATGCTGTTTTTATTTATTATTTTAATTAAAATAATGTGTTAAATTATATAAAAAAATGCAAAATAAAAAACTGATGGACCCTATTGAAACTGACATTGAAAACTGACATTTTGAGTTAAAAATGCCAGAAACTGACACTGCGCAGTCAGAGTCAGATTACACTTTTTGGCCAAAAAGTGCACCAACTGCTTGTGACGTCTCAGTTAGGGTTGGGAATGGTCTTATACCTATACTACTAGTGAAATGGCCCGTTGAACCACGAGTTTGTTTAAACTAAACAGTTTAATGATATGTTTTAGATATTAGGTGAACGTAAATGCTAAAGTTATTTAGTTTAATGACCTGTGGAACCACAAAGTCTGACTAAGAAACTTGTCAGCTGTACATTTCATCAAACACCTAAAATGCATATTAAACAATCCACATCCAATCATAAGTAATATTAGTTGTCATTTTATTTTAAAAGTATAAATTAAAATATAAATTTAAAATTGGTTTTCTTCTGCCTAGCTTTTATACCTTTTTGTACTCAATTCAAAATAATTAATTAAAATAATTAAAATTTATTTAATTTTAATAATTAAAATAATTATTAATAAGATTTAACAATAATAATTAACTAATAAGATTTAATTTTAATTAAAAATTTATTTAGATTAATGATATCACTCACCATGTTTAGATTTTTTTCTTTTTCTTTTTAATTTTTTCTTAACATTGAAATTTATAATCATTATAGAATTTTAATATTAACTATAGATTTTAGTGAAAGATTTGGATTGCCATGTGTTCGCCTCAAATTGATTGTGTTGGATTTACTATTCCATCTTGACATTCTTATACGGAGTACGTACATATGTTTATGAAAAGTTGCTCCAAGAATAATCAAATAAGGCTTAGCTGATTATCACATAATGCACTTGAAAAGAATTAAAATTTGGCCATTTTTAAATGCGACCTTATTTTGGATATACATACATTTTCAAAAACAAACTGCCAAAGACGAATGATTGTAGATATCACTTCACACTAATTGTAATAGAGAAAAAACTTCAAATTTAATGGATTCAAAATAATGTTACTGCACTAATAAGGATAATAAAATTTTCCATTTTCATCCGGTAAATAATATTTAAGTATTTGAAATTTTGTTATAAATTATCAGGTTGGAGATAATTAGTTATCAAAGTTTCAATTATGGGTTTTTTTTTTCCCCTCTGAACAGCGATTGGGATCACCCGAAGGGGACTTTAACCACCCGTTGTGATCATCTCCCGTTTCGACTATGCCGATGCAACGATAAACCCCGCCCCCATCGCTGCCCGGGAGGAAACCTTGAAACCGATCCAAGGGCACGACCAAGTAAAACCCCCTCCCCTTTACCCCCCCCCCCCCCCCCCCAAACGATATGGGAAAAGTGTCATGGGTGGATACTTCATGGCACGGATGAAATTGTGTTTTTATTATGCAGCCAACGGGGGTCGAACTCCTGACCTCCCCTAAAGGAGGCATGCCACCAACCGCTGGACCACATCAAAATTAGAGATTGGAAAGCACAATCCTAAGGTGCCTAACAAAATCCTAATTGGAATTAGGGGTTTTTTATTGTAAATTCTTTTATAACATTTAGAGATTTTTGTAACAACCTCAATTTGAGCATAGTGGTAATGACTCTTTTACCCCTAAGTGTTAATCATTAGCCGTTAAATAATTATCTTTTTATAATTATTTATGTGATTAGTCAAATTCGTTTTGTGACAAGGGTCACAGAACATATTTGTTTATGTCAATCGGACCTCGTTAGGACCGCTTAATAAGTTGTGTTGTGTTTCAGATAACTGGTAAATACTCGTGTGACATGTAGAGTGAGAATTCCTCACCATGAAGAAACCTCAGATCTTTTATGTACTCTCTTCATGACTTAACTTTCCAGTTTTGGAAATTTAAAACTCTAAACAACCCTATGCTTCTTTAATCTTTAACATCAAAGTGTATTTCTCAAGCTTTTGATTTCGTTATCCATTTCTAGTGTATCTCAGAATCATAAATGAGGTAATATGATCGAAATTGACTAATTTTAATTTGGGTATTCGATAAGTTTAGTCAACCTAGGGTTATGCTTTAATCATCATATGTGTTTGTTTACTCAATTTGATGATTGCGAAAGATCATACATGTGTTGTATGAGATTCTTGTGCCTAGAAATCGACCAAAACAAGCATAAATAGTGATTTTGGTGTTAAAACCCGAAAAGTCAAGGCTGCTGATGTTCTTAGAGTTACGTTCGAATGATCTGTCATCATTTCGAACGAGACCTCGATCGTGCGAACGAGTGAGCCTCGTCTGTAGATTGGTACGAATGACCTTATCTAGTTCATGAGAACGATATGTGGTTCATGTGAATGAGTGTACGATCATGCGAACCAAATGATTATTGTGTTAACTATTTTGGTGGTACTCCCTCGTGCGACCAGAAGTGAATCGTGCGAACGAGCCATTCATCCACACGAATGACTAGTGGACCGTACGAACGAAATTGTGACAAAATGATTTGACCTGACATGTCATCCGTACGAATGAGCCCTCATCCATACGAATGAGTGGTTGATTGTGCGAGTGACATTGTTTGATAAATCTGTTAAGTGTAATTCTGACTCATTTACTGTGCTGTTGTGTTTAGATGTTAAGGTATATGAATACTGTTTGGAAAAGTTTACTAACTTGGAATATGATATTCTCAGGTGACAAAAGACAAAGGTGAAGGTTCGGTAAAATAAGATCTCTGAGTTCTTGTGCTACCATGTGAGTGGGACTATCCTTATGGATATGATTATATAGTGACAAGTGTAGTGACCAGTTCCATGCTTATGATTATGCCGTTTAGTGTATACTGTGACTGTCTAAGTGATTATATGTGACTATGTGTACCTAGTGATATCGTCATGTTGTTGTCTTGATGGAAGAGGTCAACCCTTCCTTCATGGTATTGTCTTGACGGAAGTGTGTTGGGTCCAAATTTTTTCTGTTTAGTGGAATACTTCCAATGACATGTGTGTTGCGTCAGGACAACTATTCTAGTGACTCAGTAGCAAGGACTATTGGTAAACTCTAGCCTAACCATCTACTGGTTGAAGGCCTTGCCAAGCCGCTGGTCCTCTATTTGTGTTATGTGATTAGTGACCAGTGCCTTAAACTGTACTTGATGCTTATAATGAGATTTGTCTGGATATTTCATTCACTTAAGGTGCGCTAACTCCCCCACATTTTCCTCCCCTGCAGGTTAGGTGTTGCATGATATTGGGATGGGTGAAGCAGGGTTTTATAGTTATGTTTGACACATTTGTGAACTCAGATGTTTTTTATAAACAATATTATTGTTAGTGCACTAAATAGCGTTGACCATCGCTGTCGAACAGCCTGAGAATGGTTTAGGTCTATGTTGTACACCTAGGATTGTATTGAACTAGAAAACTCATGTCGCAGGAGCATATGTGACCAAACGTATAATATAGGTCTGTTGTACGAGTGACTGAAGTCACTCGTACGGGTGATAACTGTCAGCCGTACGATTGAGTGCTCAACCGTGCGTGTGAGCTGACAGAAGGCAGACACTATAAATAGAGGATTCTAGGTTCATTGTTAGTTGAGGCTTTTCCACCAAGATCACTTGAGTGTGTGTGAGGTGTGTGCTCCTCCTTTTCACCTTCATGGTGGAGAGGATCCATGGTGGATTGATGCTCCAACCACCATAGAAATGACAAAGTGATTAGTCTAATCTTGTTGTAGTCAGTTATTGTAACCTTTATCTTGGTAATTACAGCAGATTATGATCAATATTATTGAATTTATCATTTGTTTGTTCATGTTCATCTTGTTCATCATCTTATCTCATGTTTACGCTCAAATTGCTAATCGATGCTTGTTCCTTGATCTAAAGATTCTAGCAACTGATGCAAGGGATCCAACTGAGCATAGTGTGGAAAATGAGCAATCCGAATATGTTCTTCATTTAGAAGGTCAATTGCAGGAATCAAGGGACATGATGCGGGAATTAGAGCAACAATAAACGTAGTTTGTTAAGACGACTATTATTTATAGGACTGATGATCTGCAAGCACCTCCGGGATGAATCCATTCCAGAATCCCGTGTTTCATGAACTAACACCTGAATTAAAGAAAAAGTGTACTTTCAAGCAGTTTCTCAACTGCAGACCCCCTAACTATTCTAGTCATACCAACACAACAGTGACTATGAATTAGTTACGGGAAGTCAACAGGTCGTTAGATGCCAGTCAGAATGAACCTGAACTGAGAGTGACATATGCTAGTTGACTTTTGAAGTATATGGCCATGGTGTGGCGGGATACGATCACATCCCTTGTACTAACAAAACAACTGAGTCAAATTACTTGAGAACAGTTTTATGTGACGGTTTGAAAACAATATTGTACTGCGTACGATATCAATCGGTTGAAGCAGGATTTTATGGAAATGAAAGTGACTGAGCATATGAAAGTGGATGAAGTTTTTGAGCAGTATATGGATAAGTTGAGATTTTTCAACAATGGGTTCCACATGAGCAGTCTCGATTGCAGCGTTTGATGAAAATTTACAACCCGAATATCAAACTATTTCCAGACTTGCTACTTCTTTGTCACAAGCCCATATGATGGAAAAAAAATTATAGAAGGAGATAATTAGACATCCCGAAGTGCGTGGACTAAAAATGTATCGCAAGTGAATTCATAAATGAGTCAGTCTAGCCATCGATCGAATAAATCAATTCAGTTTAATCATAGAGGGAATTCCAACAAGAGTAGAATAGTGTTTAACGAGAAAAATCGGTGTGGTGCATGTCGAACTTCGCATAGTGGGTCAGGTTCTGTTTTAACAAATCATTGTTTGCGTTGTGGAATGGTTGCGCATGAGCCTCAAAATTGTTCATACAAAGATATTGTCTGTTGGAACTGTCAAAAGTAAGGATATAGAACATCTCAGTATCCGTCTACAAGAAAAGGGTATTCTAGGGCAGGGTCAGAGGTATGTGCAGTGTCAGCCGGAGGATCATCTGCTTCCACTACGGGGCAGAAACGAAAAATCCTCTGGTTCCTGAAATAAGATCCTTTCAAATGTCAGTAGATGATGCTATTGCTACTAACGACATGATCACCGGTATGTTTTTAACAAATTTTATGCGGTCTCGTGTATTATTTGACTTTGGAGCAAATCGCTTGTTTATGTCTACCACTTTCTGTGCTAAGTTCAATTTATCTATCAACTTGATTTCTAAATATCTAAGTATAGAAGTGGCCGATGGTAAGACAGCTCCGGTCACAATGTGTGTGTCTGGAGCTACCATTGACATAGAGGGTAGTCTTTTCCCTATGAATTGCTTAGTGATGCCTATATCTAGCTTTGACGTAGTATCAGGCATGGATTGGCTGAGCAACCATAAGGCTAGTATTAAGTGCCATAGGAAGATTATATCTTTTCCTTTGACTGATGGGAGATGTGTGGTGGCTCGTGGAGAACTTGGTGGATTTTGTTGTCCTCTATTCTCAATGATGAAAGCCCATAAGTCCTTAGCCATGAGATCGGATTCTTTTCTAGCCTACATGATCAACGCGAAAAAAGATAAAAAAAAGTGGTATATGATATTCATGTGGTGTCCGAATATCCATAAGTGTTTCTAGATGATATGCCAGGATTACCACCATCAGGGAAGTTAGGTATAAAATTGAATTAGTGCCGGGAGCTATGCCTGTCGCCAAGGCTCCGTACAGATTAGCTCCTACCAAACTTTAGGAAATGATTTCACAAATATAAGAACTATTGGACTGAGGGTTTGTTCGTCTGAGTTCTTCACCGTGGGGTGCACCAATGTTATTTGTGAAAAAGAAAGACGGCATGCTTCGATGTGTATTGATTATTGTGAGTTGAATAAAAGCGCAGTGAAGAATAAATATCCACTTCTGAGGATAGACATCTTACTCGATTAGCTTCAAGGAGCTTCATTCTTTTCAAAGTTGATTTACGTTCTGGATATAATCAAGTTTGTGTTGCTGAATCCGATATTCTGGATGTCACACTCTGTATGGTCACTATGAGTTCTTAGTTATGCCATTTGGGTTGACAAATGCTCCTGCAATTTCATATCATGAATCATGTATGTAAACCATTCTTTGATAAATTTGTGATTGTGTTATTTATGATATCTTGGTTTATTCCAAAACTGAATCCGAACATGCGATGCATTTGCAGCAAGTGTTAGAACTTTGAGTTCTTGTTTATGCCATTTAGGTTGACAAATGCTCCTGCAATTTCATATCATAAATCTTGTATGTAAACCACTATTTGATAAATTTGTGATTGTGTTATTTACAATATCTTGGTTTATTCGAAAACTGAATCCGAACATACAATGCATTTGCAGCAAGAGTTAGAACTTTTTAAACGTGAGAAATTATACGCTAGTTCTGGTTACGCGAGGTTCAATTTTTGTGTAATATTATCTGTGCAGAAGGTATTAAAGGTGTTCCATCTAAAATTGTAGCAGTGATGGATTGGAAATCACCAAAGAATCCTTCAGAGATCAAGATTTTTCTAGGAATGGCCTGTTACTACCGATGATTTATCAAAGATTTCTCAAAAAGCGCGGGTCCTTTGACGAAACTGACCAGAAAAGATGTAGCTTTTCAATGGAGTGAGGACTAGGAAACTACGTTCCAAACCTTGAAACAATTTGTATGCCAAGCACCATTGATACCTTTACCCAAAGGTTCAGATGACCTTATAATGTATTGTGATGCTTCATTAGTTGGTTTAGGTTGTGTACTGATGCAGAGAGAACGTGAGATTGCGTATGTTTCTCGACAGTTAAAACCGGATGAAAAGAATTATCTAGGACATGATTTAGAAATGGCTGCAGTGGTTTTTGCGTGAAAATTATGGAGACATTACCTATACGGCACACATTGAAATGCCCCGTTCATATCGATTATAAACGTTACATAATAATTAATTTCATTGCGAGGTATTTGAACTCTACATGATACATTTTACAAATATTGCATCCGTTTTTGAAATACAAACTTTCATTTCATCGAAAGTTGACAGGCATGCATACCATTTCATAATATCCAAACTATAAACGATCTAATCTGTCATTTACTTTAATAATAATCTTTGTTGAACTCAACGACTCGAATGCAACTTCTTTTGAAATATGTCATGAATGACTCAAAGTAATATCTTTAAAATGAACAAATGCACAGCGGAAGATTTCTTTCATACCTGAGAATAAACATGCTTAAAAGTGTCAACCAAAAGGTTGGTGAGTTCATAGGTTTATCATAAATAATAAAATTCATAATTTTGATAGACCACAAGATTTAAATGTGCATGTTACAAATGGGCCCGAATCCTACACCCACCTATAATGTACATGCGATTTCCTTTAAATACAATACACATATCTCGTGTACGAAATCATTTTTCAAAATGCTTAATAACCGTACACATATCTCGTGTACAAAATATCATACACATAACCTGTGTATAAAAATCATTCTCTCGATATATAACATTCACTTTGCTTTCTTTACTTGGTAACCGACCTTAACATTTAATGCGCATCATAAATATCCCCAAAATAAACAGAACTTTCAGTCTGTAATAAATATATAAACCTCGAAGTACTAAACACCATGCCCACTAGCTCTTCCGTCTAGTGAACATTCTGGGTGGGGGTGTTAAACCCGGTAGCTACCTTTAGGATTCGCATGAATTAGGGGCCATACCCGTTTCCTAATTCTTAGGTTACCAAGCTATAATAATTAAGGGGAAATATTCACATCAATTAGTGGCAATTATAACGTCCAACTAATTCAATAATAATCAACAGAACTTCTGTCTGTATAATAATTCATTCGAGGAATGTTTTGCTTGTGTCTATCTCGTCAAACATTTATAAAAGCATCTCATGTATTCTAAGTCCAAAAATATAGATTTCAAAGGCATTTAATAAAACAGTTGTAAAAACAACGCATGTATTCTCAGTCCCAAAAATATAAAGAGTAAAAGGGAATCAAATGAACTCACAATAGGATATTTTGTAGTAAAAATATGCATACGACGGAACTGAACAATGCAGGCTTGGCCTCGGATTCACGAACCTATATCAGTTATATATATATATATATATATATATATATATATATATATATATATATATATATATATATATATATATTAACACATATAATGGTAATCGAACAAATATATATATATATATATATATATATATATATATATATATATATATATTCTATATATAAGTATTTATTTGATAAAATAATATTAACAATGATAACGAATAAAGAGTTGTGTTATTTTGTAATAATAATAATATTATTTATAAAATTAACAATAATAGTAGTATTCATAAGAATAATGGTAATATTCATAAAAATAATAATAATGATACAAAAAAAATAATAATGATAATTTTTGATAATAATGTTAATTTTAATAAAAATGATACTTTTAAAATTTATAGATTTTTAATAAAAATGATAATTATAATTTTTAATAATAATGATAACTTTAATAATAAATACTAATTCTAAATGATAATTTTGATAATAACAATATTTTAATAATAATGATAATAATACTAAAATAATGGTTTTAATCATAATGATACTATTAATATTAATCTTAATGATAATACTAATAATAATACTTACAATAGTAATCACAATGATGATGATGATGATGATAATAATAATAATAATAATAATAATAATAATAATAATAATAATAATAATAATAATAATAACAATAATAATAATAATAATAGAATACAACCTTTGAAGACATGCTTTAAAAAAATAAACGCCTTAGCCCGGGTTCGAACCCGCGATCTCTCGCTTAATTACAAAACTCCCTAACCATCTGATCTATCACGTTTTTCTATTATAATACCCAACATAAATCAATATAACTCGTTTCTTGGCCTAACAAATATAGGACACAGCCCAACAGACAAACTAAATCTCGGCCCAATCCCATTAGGTAAGTCACGGCCCAATCTCATTTAGGCAAGTCACGGCCCAATCTCATTTAGGCAAGTCACGGCCCAAATAGAAGCACAAGTACACGGTTTAAAGGATTTAGAGGCCCGCTAGTTGTTTCCTTTAAACCCACCGATGGATGGTAGGGTTATATGATTTTTGATTGTCGGCCACAAAACAAAAAGGAACATGCCAGTAGTTTAAAATAATATCATCATAATTCTCTCGTTTCCCTGTATGCCTCATCATACACGTATCATTCTCGTTTAACATTATAATCACTAAACACTAATCATATTCATCTAAGTGGTTTCGGTTGTAGGTTATTTTGATTGACAAAAATACCGAAAAGAATCAAAAACCTTCACAGCAGTAGCTGCTGTATTTGACCAGGGAAAGAAAAAAAAAATAAAGCGGGTTGCAGGTGGGTTTTTTTGTGGTTTTCGAATGAAACATAAAAGGAGCGAGGGAACAGCAGTCTAATCGTAATGTAGTTGTTTGCTTTCGATGGTGGATCACTCAGCCAAATTAGTAGCGAGAAGGAGATAAGAAGGAAGAAAAAAATAATAATGAACGAGGAGATGGTGGTGGTTGTTTAGGGTGAGGGTAGCGGTGTGACGATGGTAGAGGGGTTGGTGATTAAACGGTGAGATGAGGGTGACGGATTATGGTTGAGTTTGGGTGATCAAAACGGAAATTCGAAAAGTAGCAAGAATAATCGAGTAACAGAGGGAGTAATTGTATAGTGAAATGGTTAGGTGTGGTTAATTGTGAGGGTGGTAATTTTGCTCATAGGTGGTGATTGATGGTGGTGTGATTGGTGATGGTGGTTAGCTGAAACGACCCAACCCGTATTAAAACCGGCCCATAAAATTTTTTCCTTTTAATACGCTTTAAATAACATTTTAGGTCCCAATTGTGTTTCCATAAACATCTTTAATATAATAGAAGGTTTAATAAACCTTAAAACATTTAATACATTGATTAATTGTCCAAATGGACATACACGACCCGACTAGTTTAGTTTTCAACCAAAACCGAGCATGGTGATTTGGGACTACGCTACCCAAATCCTAATCGAATACAAAAGCAAGATCTTCTTAGCAACCTAGCCAAGATCTCTAATCCCCAAGCTTACCCGAGCCTCCAAGCATGCGATCCTATAAAAATAGCAACAACGAGAGGGTAAGCTAACGCTTAGTGAATGATAATATACTACATACATATATATGTATAAAATGGACACGCCACACAAATATCAAATACCGCATACCGAAGCATCCAGGTATAAGGCAACTACATTAAGCATACCGTACGATCTCTAAGCAACAAGCTAAAGATATCAACAAAGTATAAGTTCACCAACGACGATGTGAACAACGCCAATAAGCTACACCCGGAGGGTTAGCTACAACACAACATTACATTAATATATATATAACAATATATAAACAACCGAGGTTAACCCCTTAACCCGACACCGAGAACCAAATACCACCATGAAGATTGGCCGAACTACACGAGCCTTAGTAATCCGAAACCACACGAGATTACTATCTTCACAACACAATATCGAGGTTGGCCGAACTACACAAGCCTTAGTAATCCAAAACTACACAAGATTACTACCTCAATAAGATGACCGAACTACACGAGTCATCGTGAATCTGAACTACACGCGATTCACTTCTCAACAATATCAACCCTTGGCCATTGGGGTTATTACATCCAAATCACAACCACGTGTGATAACGTACACACAAGCGTGTACCTCGCCAAAGGTGGTCAACCAAAACGCACAACCATGCCAATTGGACCTATACACAAGTCCATCAAATCCACCTCTATGTGAAGTGAGCTCTATAGCCGAGAATCACTTCACCCGACCCGCACCCATCCTACACATACATATGCACATAGGATATTAACACTCACCTTGTCGCCTTGAAGAAATGCTTCTAAGTAATCCGCAACTCGTCAATGGAAAGTACCTAATCCGTTATCACAAATTCAACAACACACTTAGATTGGATCTACAAACCAACCCAATTCGGCACTTAGTGCAATTTCAACCCAAATGCACTTCCAAGGACAAACTGCGCCCAAACTAACCAATAATCACTAACACAAGTGATAATGGTCCTAATATGCCAATTAAACGCGAACACAAGTGTTAAACACTTATCGTTCTCAAAATCGCCCATAAACCCTAATTTTGACCCATAAGGTCAAAATCTCACCATTTACAAGTTTTGACACCAAAACATGTTTAACTCAGATTTATACTTCAACTTAATCCATTTTAAGTTTACAAACCTCATCAAATCGACATTCGGATCATAATCCTCAACAAACCCTAATTTTGACTCTAGTCAAAATTAGTCAACCACAAGAACCCTAAAAGTCTCCAAAACATCAATAATCGCTAATACTAGTGATTATACACCATCCTAAAGTCTTAAACATGGTTAAATCATTAAACAACCCAAAACCCGCCTTTAACAACAATAAACCCGAATATTGGTGTTAATCTCCAATTAACAAATAAATGGGTTTCACCTATGAATCATACAATCAAAAGCCCCAAATTTGAATGATGAACACGAAAATAAAATTCGGAGTTAGAGCTTACAACTAGTATCATCGTGTAGCCAAGAATGAGGAGAACAAACTTGTCAACTATGCCAAAGATCAAATCCCGTTTCTTCCTTTCCAAAAATCCGTTTGAATCCAATTGGGTGTTTGAGTTTTTGAGAGGAAAATGAAATGAAAAGGGAAAAGTAATTAGGAAATGAAAGGAGTGGATGAGATTTAAGATCTCAATCTGGTTTAAATGCGAAAAGACCAAAATGCCCCTCACTTTACCTAAATATTGCAAAAATAGGAACCAGTTCGCCCACATTGCCGCGCCGCGGCCTTAAATGTCGCGCCGCGACATTTGCCTAGGTCTGGGATCATTTTTTGTTGGACTTCTGATCTGATTTCTAGTTAATTGCCGCGCCGCAGCCTCATTTGTCACGCCGCGACACCCAGCGTGATCTGAGTCATTTTCTTGCATACAAGACCTCAACACCCGAACATGTCCCGAACCCTTCATACGCCTATCGTACATACACAATACACCTATAAATCATATACGGGGAAAACGGGGTGTTACAACTCTCCCCCACTTAGATTCGATCACGTCCTCGTGATCCTAGTCACGAACCCAAATGGACCCACACTCAATGGTCGTCGAACATGCATTTCAAACCGACTTCTACCACAAATTCGCTAACCCGATGGTTAATCCAATGACAAATTACACACTTGATCGCATCCCGAGACGTACAATACACGCAACAACCAAAGTCTACAACGATCCCTTAGACAATTCTTCTCAAAGAGTTACCGTTAACAGCTAAATCGTCACCCGCGATTTATCAAATTCCATAATTCCGAGCACTAGCACTAACTCAATCCCTCACATCGGGAAAACTCAACCAATCTCGTATCGAGATATCAATTCCTTAGCATACCCTTACCTAGTACGACGCTAAAAATAACCAAGTCTCAACCTAAGGTCAACAACCAGAAGCGATGAAGACCGAACCAAACGAATCCTTACGGATAACACCAATCACTATACATCCCTTGTAGTGCGCAATACGACCAATACGCAACTACCGTAACATCATAACAAACAGTTAAGACCGATAACGCCTAAAACGACTTTGGTAACGTTAATCCCAAGGTGTACAAAATCGACTATCGTCACACCCGTAGCAACATGTGAGCGAAACACGGCTATCACATCAGTAATCATACAACATGGTCCTCACGACCCCACCATCGGCATATAAAACAACCGATAGTTCCCACAACATGGTCCGTACGACCCCACCATTGGTGTATCAAACAACCAATAGATCACACGACATGGTCCTTACGACCCCACCATTGGTGTATAAAACAACCAATAGATCAAACATCATGGTCCTTACGACCCCACCATCGGTGTATAAAACAACCCGAAGGCTGGCCGAAAACACACGCGCCTTAGTGAATCCGAACTACACGCGACTCAATACCTTCACCACAACAACAATCGGGATTGGCCGAACTACACGTGCCTTAGTGAATCCGAACTACACGAGAGTCACTATCCCGGAGGAATGACCGAACTACACGAGTCATTTGTGAATCCGAACTGCACGAGACTCACTCCTCAATACAATGACCGAAACCACACGAGTCATTTGTGAATCCGAACTACATGCGACTCACTTCCACAATAAGATGCCCGAAACCACACGCGTCATCGTGAATCCGAAACCACACGCGATCCACTACCATGATGAAGTCAGCGGTCCCGAAGATCATGCTTCACCAATCTCAACACCGGATGAAGTTAGCGAACCCCGTCAATGGTCATGCTTCACCGATATAACACCTCGCTCATGATGAAGTCAGCGGACCCCAATGGTCATGCTCCACCAATTGCATACTCCCATGATGAAGTCAGCGGACCCTAGAGGTCATGCTTCATCAATCACCAATACCATGATGAAGTCAGCGGACTCCGAAAGTCATGCTTCATCAATCAACGCCCTTTTGGCCTCGAACGACGAGTAGCGTAACATTGCGCTCTGCTACACCATAGTGAATCCTAACGGATACCACTAACCATTCACACACTCGAGAAAGAACCACCTATATCAAACATAGGCACAAAACAATAATTCTCTAGGAGAGAATCCGACACACACCACCCTTAACCGAAGGATTTCACCTTGCTCACCAAACACGTCCATTATCTCTCAACGAGATTTACCACATTACCACCTCGGTGATAATTCAAATCCAAACCATAAGTACAATTTTATCCGAAATTGTAATCTACCACAAATCGACCAAAACCAGGTCTCGATAACATTTTTTGGATCTACCAAAAGCATCATCCGAAATCTCACACTAAAACTTCCTCATGCGGGAATGTAACTCCCCCACTTGGAACTAGGTCCCATATCCACAACTCGTACAACCGTACAATGCTACCAAAGGTAGACTTTACAAACGATTGGGCTCACACGACCCATCACCATATCTTGCTCCAGCCTTGAGCACACGAAGGATTTCAATCAATCCTTAAACACTTCGAACAAAAAGTGTACCACGATTACACAAACCACACCCTCACAATCATCCAATTGCTCTAGTTTGTCAATTTCTACCTAGTCACTCATGTACCTAAGGGTTTCACTCCAGTACCCTAAGTACAATGTAACCACAACACAATCGGAGTTGAACACCACGCTAGTAGGTATAAAAGAGGCACCTAATGTCGCTTCTTATATGAAATGTCCCATTCTTATTGATTAAAAATGTTCCATATTAATTGATTTCGTTGCGAGGTTTTGACCTCTATATGTGACGTTTTTCAAAGACTGCATTCATTTTTAAAACAAACCATAACCTTTATTTCATAAATAAAGGTTTAAAAAGCTTTACGTAGATTATCAAATAATGATAATCTAAAATATCCTATTTACACACGACCATTACATAATGGTTTACAATACAAATATGTTACATCGAAATCAGTTTCTTGAATGCAGTTTTTACACAATATCATACAAACATGGACTCCAAATCTTGTCTTTATTTTAGTATGCAACAGCGGAAGCTCTTAGTATTCACCTGAGAATAAACATGCTTTAAACGTCAACAAAAATGTTGGTGAGTTATAGGTTTAACCTATATATATCAAATCGTAACAATAGACCACAAGATTTCATATTTCAATACACATCCCATACATAGAGATAAAAATCATTCATATGGTGAACACCTGGTAACCGACATTAACAAGATGCATATATAAGAATATCCCCATCATTCTGGGACACCCTTCGGGTATGATATAAATTTCGAAGTACTAAAGCATCCGGTACTTTGGATGGGGTTTGTTAGGCCCAATAGATCTATCTTTAGGATTCGCGTCAATTAGGGTGTCTGTTCCCTAATTCTTAGATTACCAGACTTAATAAAAAGGGGCATATTCGATTTCGATAATTCAACCATAGAATGTAGTTTCACGTACTTGTGTATATTTTGTAAATCATTTATAAAACCTGCATGTATTCTCATCCCAAAAATATTAGATTTTAAAAGTGGGACTATAACTCACTTTCACAGATTTTTACTTCATCAGGAAGTAAGACTTGGCCACTGGTTGATTCACGAACCTATAACAATATATACATATATATCAAAGTATGTTCAAAATATATTTACAACACTTTTAATATATTTTGATGTTTTAAGTTTATTAAGTCAGCTGTCCTCGTTAGTAACCTACAACTAGTTGTCCACAGTTAGATGTACAGAAATAAATCGATAAATATTATCTTGAATCAATCCACGACCCAGTGTATACGTATCTCAGTATTCATCACAACTCAAACTATATATATTTTGGAATCAACCTCAACCCTGTATAGCTAACTCCAACATTCACATATAGAGTGTCTATGGTTGTTCCGAAATATATATAGATGTGTCGACATGATAGGTCGAAACATTGTATACGTGTCTATGGTATCTCAAGATTACACAATATACAATACAAGTTGATTAAGTTATGGTTGGAATAGATTTGTTACCAATTTTCACGTAGCTAAAATGAGAAAAATTATCCAATCTTGTTTTACCCATAACTTCTTCATTTTAAATCCGTTTTGAGTGAATCAAATTGCTATGGTTTCATATTGAACTCTATTTTATGAATCTAAACAGAAAAAGTATAGGTTTATAGTCAGAGAAATAAGTTACAAGTTGGTTTTGTAAAGGTAGTCATTTCAGTCGAAAGAACGACGTCTAGATGACCATTTTAGAAAACATACTTCCACTTTGAGTTTAACCATAATTTTTGGATATAGTTTCATGTTCATAATAAAAATCATTTTCCCAGAATAACAACTTTTAAATCAAAGTTTATCATAGTTTTTAATTAACTAACCCAAAACAGCCCGCGGTGTTACTACGACGGCGTAAATCCGGTTTTACGGTGTTTTTCGTGTTTCCAGGTTTTAAATCATTAAGTTAGCATATAATATAGATATAGAACATGTGTTTAGTTGATTTTAAAAGTCAAGTTAGAAGTATTAACTTTTATTTGCGAACAAGTTTAGAATTAACTAAACTATGTTCTAGTGATTACAAGTTTAAACCTTCGAATAAGATAGCTTTATATGTATGAATCGAATGATGTTATGAACATCATTACTACCTAAAGTTCCTTGGATAAACCTACTGGAAATGAGAAAAATAGATCTAGCTTCAAAGAATCCTTGGATGGCTTGAAAGTTCTTGAAGCAGAATCATGACACGAAAACAATTTCAAGTATGATTTCCACTCGAAATAAGATTGTTATAGTTATAGAAATTGAATTAAAGATTGAATATGATTATTACCTTGTATTATAAAGATAACCTACTGTAAGTAACAAAGGTTTCTTGATCTTGGATGATTACTTGGAATGGATTTAGAAAACTTGGAAGTAAACTTGCAATCTTGGAAGTATTCTTGATTTTATGAAACTAGAACTTTTGGAATTTATGAAGAACACTTAGAACTTGAAGATAGAACTTGAGAGAGATCAATTAGATGAAGAAAATTGAAGAATGAAAGTGTTTGTAGGTGTTTTTGGTCGTTGGTGTATGGATTAGATATAAAGGATATGTAATTTTGTTTTCATGTAAATAAGTCATGAATGATTACTCATATTTTTGTAATTTTATGAGATATTTCATGCTAGTTGCCAAATGATAGTTCCCACATGTGTTAGGTGACTCACATGGGCTGCTAAGAGCTGATCATTGGAGTGTATATACCAATAGTACATACATCTAAAAGCTGTGTATTGTACGAGTACAAATACGGGTGCATACGAGTAGAATTGTTGATGAAACTGAACGAGGATGTAATTATAAGCATTTTTGTTAAGTAGAAGTATTTTGATAAGTGTCTTGAAGTCTTTAAAAAGTGTATGAATACATATTAAAACACTACATGTATATACATTTTAACTGAGTCGTTAAGTCATCGTTAGTCGTTACATGTAAGTGTTGTTTTGAAACCTTTAGGTTAACGATCTTGTTGAATGTTGTTAACCCATTATTTATTATAACAAATGAAATGTTAAATTGTTATATTATCATGATATTATGATATATAATATATCTTAGTATGATGTATATACAGTTAAAATATCGTTACAACGATAATCGTTACATATATGTCTCGTTTCGAAATCATTAAGTTAGTAGTCTTATTTTTACATATGTATTTCATTGTTAATACACTTAATAATATATTTACTTATCATTTAACATAATTAACCAAGTGTATCAATATCTTAATATGATTCATATGTACCTAGTAAGACGTTGTTATAACGATAATCGTTATATATATCGTTTTCGAGTTTCTTAAATTAATAGTCTCATTTTTATGTATATAACTCATTGTTAAAATACCTAATGAGATACATACTTATAATAAAATCATGCTAACTATATATATAACCATATATATGTCATCGTATAGTTTTTACAAGTTTTAACGTTCGTGAATCACCGGTCAACTTGGGTGGTCAATTGTCTATATGAAACCTATTTCAATTAATCAAGTCTTAACAAGTTTGATTGCTTAACATGTTGGAAACACTTAATCATGTAAATAACAATTTCATTTAATATATATATATATAAACATGGAAAAGTTCGGGTCACTACAGTACCTACCCGTTAAATAAATTTCGTCCCGAAATTTTAAGCAGTTGGAGGTGTTGACGTATCTTCTGGAAATAAATGCGGGTATTTCTTCTTCATCTGATCTTCTCGTTCCCAGGTGAACTCGGGTCCTCTACGAGCATTCCATCGAACCTTAACAATTGGTATCTTGTTTTGCTTAAGTTTTTTAACCTCACGATCCATTATTTCGACGGGTTCTTCGATAAATTGAAGTTTTTTGTTGATTTGGATTTCATCTAACGGAATAGTGAGATCTTCTTTAGCAAAACATTTCTTCAAATTCGAGACGTGGAAAGTGTTATGTACAGCCACGAGTTGTTGAGGTAACTCAAGTCGGTAAGCTACTGGTCCGACACGATCAATAATCTTGAATAGTCCAATATACCTTGGATTTAATTTCCCTCGTTTACCAAATCGAACAACGCCTTTCCAAGGTGCAACTTTAAGCATGACCATCTCTCCAATTTCAAATTCTATATCTTTTCTTTTAATGTCAGCGTAGCTCTTTTGTCGACTTTGGGCGGTTTTCAACCGTTGTTGAATTTGGATGATCTTCTCGATAGTTTCTTGTATTATCTCTGGATCCGTAATCTGTCTATCCCCCACTTCACTCCAACAAATCGGAGACCTGCACTTTCTACCATAAAGTGCTTCAAACGGCGCCATCTCAATGCTTGAATGGTAGCTGTTGTTGTAGGAAAATTCTGCTAACGGTAGATGTCGATCCCAACTGTTTCCGAAATCAATAACACATGCTCGTAGCATGTCTTCAAGTGTTTGTATCGTCCTTTCGCTTTGCCTATCAGTTTGTGGATGATAGGCAGTACTCATGTCTAGACGAGTTCCTAATGCTTGTTGTAATGTCTGCCAGAATCTTGAAATAAATCTGCCATCCCTATCAGAGATAATAGAGATTGGTATTCCATGTATGGAGACGACTTCCTTTAAATACAGTCGTGCTAACTTCTCCATCTTGTCATCTTCTCTTATTGGCAGGAAGTGTGCTGATTTGGTGAGACGATCAACTATTACCCAAATAGTATCAAAACCACTTGCAGTCCTTGGCAATTTAGTGATGAAATCCATGGTAATGTTTTTCCATTTCCATTTCGGGAGTTCGGGTTGTTGAAGGAGACCTGATGGTTTCTGATGCTTAGCTTTGACCTTAGAACACGTCAAACATTCTCCTACGTATTTAGCAACATCGGCTTTCATACCCGTCCACCAAAAATGTTTCTTGAGATCCTTGTACATCTTTCCCGTTCCATGATGTATTGAGTATCTGGTTTTATGAGCTTCTCTAAGTACCATTTCTCTCATATCTCCAAATTTTGGTACCCAAATCCTTTCAGCCCTATACCGGGTTCCGTCTTCCCGAATATTAAGATGCTTCTCCGATCCTTTGGGTATTTCATCCTTTAAATTTCCCTCTTTTAAAACTCCTTGTTGCGCCTCCTTTATTTGAGTAGTAAGGTTATTGTGAATCATTATATTCATAGATTTTACTCGAATGGGTTCTCTGTTCTTCCTGCTCAAGGCGTCGGCTACCACATTTGCCTTCCCCGGCTGGTAACGAATCTCAAAGTCATAATCATTCAACAATTCAATCCACCTACGCTGCCTCATATTCAGTTGTTTCTGATTAAATATGTGTTGAAGACTTTTGTGGTCGGTATATATAATACTTTTGACCCCATATAAGTAGTGCCTCCAAGTCTTTAATGCAAAAACAACCGCGCCTAATTCCAAATCATGCGTTGTATAATTTTGCTCGTGAATCTTCAATTGTCTAGACGCATAAGCAATCACCTTCGTTCGTTGCATTAATACACAACCGAGACCTTGCTTTGATGCGTCACAATAAATCACAAAATCATCATTCCCTTCAGGCAATGACAATATAGGTGCCGTAGTTAGCTTTTTCTTCAATAACTGAAACGCTTTCTCTTGTTTATCCTTCCATTCAAATTTCTTCCCTTTATGCATTAATGAAGTCAAGGGTTTTGCTATTCTGGAAAAGTCTTGGATGAACCTTCTGTAGTAACCAGCTAGTCCTAAAAACTGGCGTATGTGTTTCGGAGTTTTCGGGGTTTCCCACTTTTCAACAGTTTCTATCTTTGCCGGATCCACCTTAATACCTTTTTTGTTCACTATGTGACCGAGGAATTGAACTTCTTCCAACCAAAATGCACACTTTAAAAATTTAGCGTACAATTCTTCGTTCCTCAATACTTCTAACACCTTTCTCAAATGTTCACCGTGTTCTTGGTCATTCTTTGAGTAAATAAGTATGTCATCAATGAAAACAATGACAAAATTGTCAAGGTATGGTCCACACACTCGGTTCATAAGGTCCATGAACACAGCTGGTGCATTAGTTAAACCAAACGGCATGACCATAAACTCGTAATGACCGTAACGTGTTCTGAAAGCAGTCTTTGGAATATCATCTTCTTTCACCCGCATTTGATGATACCCGGAACGTAAGTCAATCTTTGAATAAACAGACGAGCCTTGTAGTTGATCAAATAAGTCATCGATTCTCGGTAGTGGGTAGCGGTTCTTGATGGTAAGTTTGTTCAACTCTCGGTAGTCGATACACAACCTGAATGTACCATCTTTCTTCTTGACAAACAAAATAGGAGCTCCCCACGGTGATGTGCTTGGTCGAATGAAACCACGCTCTAAAAGTTCTTGTAATTGGCTTTGCAGTTCTTTCATCTCGCTGGGTGCGAGTCTGTAAGGAGCACGAGCTATTGGTGCAGCTCCTGGTACAAGATCTATTTGAAATTCAACGGATCGATGTGGGGGTAATCCCGGTAATTCTTTCGAAAATACATCGGGAAATTCTTTTGCGACGGGAACATCATTGATGCTCTTTTCTTCAGTTTGTACTTTCTCGACGTGTGCTAGAACAGCATAGCAACCTTTTCTTATTAGTTTTTGTGCCTTCAAATTACTAATAAGATGTAGCTTCATGTTGCCCTTTTCTCCGTACACCATTAAGGGTTTTCCTTTTTCTCGTATAATGCGAATTGCATTTTTGTAACAAACGATCTCTGCTTTCACTTCTTTCAACCAGTCCATACCGATTATCACATCAAAACTCCCTAACTCTACTGGTATCAAGTCAATCTTAAATGTTTCGCTAACCAGTTTAATTTCTCGATTCCGACATATATTATCTGCTGAAATTAATTTACCATTTGCTAATTCGAGTAAAAATTTACTATCCAACGGCGTCAATGGACAACTTAATTTAGCACAAAAATCTCTACTCATATAGCTTCTATCCGCACCCGAATCAAATAAAACGTAAGCAAATTTATTGTCAATAAGAAACGTACCCGTAACAAGCTCCGGGTCTTCCTGTGCCTCTGCCGCATTAATATTGAAAACTCTTCCACGGCCTTGTCCATTCGTGTTCTCCTGGTTTGGGCAATTTCTAATAATGTGGCCCAGTTTTCCACATTTATAACAAACTACATTGGCATAACTTGCTCCGACACTACTTGCTCTGCCATTACTCGTTCCGACACCATTTGTTCCTTTCGTTCTGTTAACCCCTGGTCCGTAGACCTCACACTTCACCGCGCTATGACCATTTCTTTTACACTTGTTGCAAAATTTGGTGCAGAACCCCGAGTGATACTTTTCACACCTTTGGCATAGCTGCTTCTGATTGTTGTTGTTGTTGTTGCAATTGTTATTGTTGTTGGGACGATTGTTATAGTTGCTGTTGTTGTTGTTGTTGTTATTGTTGTTGTTGTTGTTGTTGTATTGGTGATTCTTATCACCGTTTTCCTCCCACTTTCTTTTGACTTGCTTCACATTGGCCTCTTCAGCTGTCTGTTCTTTAATTCTTTCCTCAATCTGGTTCACTAGTTTGTGAGCCATTCTACATGCCTGTTGTATGGAGGCGGGCTCGTGTGAACTTATATCTTCTTGGATTCTTTCCGGTAATCCTTTCACAAACGCGTCGATCTCCTCTTCCTCATCTTCGAACGCTCCTGGACACAATAGGCACAATTCTGTGAATCGTCTTTCGTACGTGGTAATATCAAATCCTTGGGTTCGTAACCCTCTAAGTTCTGTCTTGAGCTTATTGACCTCGGTTCTGGGACGGTACTTCTCGTTCATCAAGTGCTTGAATGCTGACCACGGTAGTGCGTAAGCATCATCTTGTTCCACTTGCTCTAGATAGGTATTCCACCATGTTAACGCAGAACCTGTGAAGGTATGCGTAGCGTACTTCACTTTGTCCTCTTCAGTACACTTACTTATGGCAAACACCGATTCGACCTTCAAGGTCCACCGTTTCAATCCGATTGGTCCTTCGGTTCCATCAAATTCCAAAGGTTTGCAGGCAGTGAATTCTTTGTAGGTGCATCCTACACGATTTCCTGTACTGCTAGATCCAAGGTTATTGTTGGTATGTAGCGCAGTCTGTACTGCGGCTATGTTTGAAGCTAGAAAAGTACGGAATTCCTCTTCATTCATATTCACGGTGTGTCGAGTAGTCGGTGCCATTTCCTTCAAAATAGTCAAATGGAACAAGTTAATCATACAAAATATTAAGAGTAGTTAATAGTATTTCGTAGCATAATATGAACTCATTTATAAAAGCTTTTTCTTCATATTAGCGTTTTATAAGTTTAAATTCGGGTAGTACCTACCCGTTAACTTCATACTTAGTAGCTAATATACAATTCAACTACTACAATTCTATATGAAAAACTGATTATAATAATATTTTGCGTTCAAACTTTTATACAATATTTTACAAACTTACAATACCGCTTATTTTACATAAAGCATGAAATATAGCACACAATAACTTTGATACAAGATAGTTGTGAAGATAATTCTAGCTAGTACACAAGTCGTTCAGCAAAGGCAATAAAGACACGTAATTCATACGTCCAGAAACAAGTCATGCATTCTGGTTTTAGTAGGACTACTTCCCATCCTTGGTCTTGTGGAACATAACCGTTATGGCGTTGATAAGACAGTGTGTTGTAACGTTGTCAAAGGGACGAGGGTTACGTAATGACCAACAGTCTTGTAATAACCTAAAAACCTCATTTCTTACCCCAATTACCGACTCCGTCACTTGTGGGAACGTTTTATTTAATAGCTGTAGCCCGATGTTCTTTTTCTCACTTTGGTGAGAAGCGAACATTACTAACCCGTAAGCATAGCATGCTTCTTTATGTTGCATGTTAGCCACTTTTTCTAAATCATGAAGTCCTATATTCGGATACATTGAGTCAAAATAATTTCTTAACCCGTTGCGTAAAATAGCATTTGGGTTCCCCGCAATATATGCGTCAAAGTAAACACATCGTAACTTATGGGTTTCCCAATGTGATATCCCCCATCTTTCAAACGAAAGTCTCTTATAAACCAAGACATTCTTGGAACGTTCTTCAAATGTCTTACAAACTGATCTCGCCTAAATAGTTGTGCCGAGGAATTCTGACCGACTCTAGACAAGATTTCATCAATCATGTCTCTGGGTAGGTCTCTTAAAATATTGGGTTGTCTATCTATTTTGTGTTTTTAAACTGTAAATAGACAAGAGTTAGATTCACAAAAAAATACTTATTAATACAAGCAAATTTTACATATATCATAAAGCATAAGCACACTATATTACATATATTACACCACACGAATACAACTATCTTATTCCGACTCGCTCGTTTCTTCTTCTTCGGTTTTGGTTCTTTTTGCCAAGTTTCTAGGGATATATGATGTTCCCCTAATACTAGCTATCGTTTTCCACAACGGTTTAGAAAAACCTGGTGGTTTAGAGGTTCCCGGGTCATTGTTGCAACTTAAGGACTTCGGGGGTTGACGATACATATAAAGTTCATCGGGATTGGAATTAGATTTCTCTATTTTTATGCCCTTTCCCTTATTATTTTCTTTTACTTTTTTAAATTCAGTTGGGGTAATTTCTATAACATCATTGGAATTCTCGTCGGAATCCGATTCATCGGAGAATTGGTAATCCTCCCAATATTTTGCTTCCTTGGCGGAAACACCATTGACCATAATTAACCTTGGTCGGTTGGTTGAGGATTTTCTTTTACTTAACCGTTTTATTATTTCCCCCACCGGTTCTATTTCCTCCTCTGGTTCCTCCTCTTCCGGTTCTGATTCTTCTTCCGGTTCTGATTCTTCTTCCGGTTCCTCTTCGGGACCTTGTGAATCAGTCCAATATATATTTGACTCTTCGTTATTATTAGGTGAGTCAATGGGATTTGTGCTAGAGGTGTAGCGACCCCGACAAATCGTCAAGTGACAGCGTCGGCTACGTGGGTCCCATTACCTGATTATAAGTCTTTAAGATAACGTTTGACCAAAATATGTCGCCTTCATTTCAAAATAAAGATTGTTTCAAAGTTTACAAGAATTGTTCAACCAAAAGTTAAGTTACAACGTTATAAGTACGATTGAAATCTAGGCGACACGGTTTAAAGTAAAGTCAAAAGACGCTCCATGAAATGCATGTATACTCGACATCGGATGCAAGTATCAAATAGTGAGCGGAAGCATGTATCACATATCGTGCAAGACCTGAGAAAAACATAGAAATCTGTCAACGAAAACGTTGGTGAAATCATAGGTTTAAGTAAGTAAGTGAGTAAAAGTAAAGTAAGCCGAACCACAAGGTTTGCAAAGTTGAAATAATAGTAATACATTCTAAAAGTTAATATTCACGAGCACCCAATTATCAAAGCTTAACGTTCCGTCCGTTGAATACCCCATCAATTAGTGCTAGAACAACACTGTTCCCGAAAATATATTTCATTCATAAACGGTAGCGAACCGTTTGAATGAGGGTTTGTCAAACCCATATGGCCATATAACATAAGTTCTCGCTTACACCCGGCAAGTGTAACTAATGATAATCGAATTGAGGATTTTTGTTCTAAACTCGTACGTAGAATGTTTGTTTTCCCGTTCTTGTGTTCACTTAGTTCAAAAGAATCGTTTATGTTTTCTCATCCCAAATATAAGTTCAAAAAGAGTAAAAGTGGGACTATGATCTCACCTTGTATGCACGAACCA
This sequence comes from Rutidosis leptorrhynchoides, assembly GCF_046630445.1. Taxonomy (NCBI): domain Eukaryota; kingdom Viridiplantae; phylum Streptophyta; class Magnoliopsida; order Asterales; family Asteraceae; genus Rutidosis; species Rutidosis leptorrhynchoides. The sequence goes on along the minus strand of NC_092340.1, from coordinate 180,517,459 downwards.
AAAAGTACTTCGACAAGTAACGTGTGCAAAGAACAATGCTAGTCTTGACCTAAACAAATAGGTTGTATCAATAACGATAGTCACGAAGGGTAAAGATGTTCAATTAGTCCTATGGCTCGTTACGACTCGATTATATTAGCATGTGGATCAACTAGTCAAGTTTCATGCAAGATACAAGTAAATAATCATGTTAGAAAGGTTGTATAAGTATTTGGTTAAGTTTGACAAAAAGTCAAACTTGGTCGGGTCAAAGTCAACGGAAAAGTCAACATGGTCGGGTCGGGTCTCGGACAAATTTTCTATGCTAGTTATTCATATATAAGCATTTTAAAACAAGTTACATGTAAATTGGAGGTCTAGAACATGCCAAACATTTTTCGTCAAAAGGTCAAGCAAACAGCCAGTTTTAGGCAAACGGGACGGCGTCCCAAGTTGCTAGACGGCGTCCCAAAATGAAGGTTGGGACGGCGTCCTGATATCCTAGACGGCGTCCAGGTATTAGAAGTGGGACGGCGTCCTGAGTTTCTGGACGGCGTCCTGGTTGGTTTCCAGGCCCTGTTTGCTGCAACTCTAAGTGCACGAACCAACAATCAAACCAACCCAAATTACAAACCGCAAACAATTAGAACATGTATTTTATATCACCGAAAAGGTAATTTGACGAGGAAAACACCTAGACACATTTCATCAAGCAATTCAACACTTACACACCCCAAAACCGCATTTAAACATCCATAATCAAAGTTCAAGTTCCAAATATGCATTTCATGATTCGGGCAACCGAATTACATGAACAATATGCCGTTTCGAAGGTAATTAAGCATACATTGCATCTAAACACTTACTAACAATATTAACAAGCATTCAACGCATCAAAAGTTCATTTCAAAGTCTAACAAACCCTAACCAAAATTCACAAAAATCAATAATCGGGTTTTTGAAGTTTTCTTAATCAACCTACGCATCAAAACGAAGCTAGTGATACTAGTAACACAATTAAAACATGAACTTTAACAATCAAACAACATTTAATCTTCCAAAATGCAAGATTAAGCAAACCCATTTCAAATGTTCAAACTAGTTACTCAAAACAACAAATCGAGCAAGTAAATCATATATTCATGCTAGACACGAGCCATAGACACTAACTAACACCATTTCAAATCAAAAACACGAATTTAGAGAAATCTAGAGTTTTAGAAATGTTACCCAAATGAGATGAAGTTGGTATCAAATTGTAGAGGATGAAGAGAGGATTCCAAATATGTAATTTGTTTTGTTGTAAGCCTCCTAGATCGAATTTAGATGATGAATGATTGAATTGGGTGTTTGTGTGTGTGTTCTTACTAGAGAGAAAGAGAGAGAGATGGAGGTGATTGAATGGTGGTGATTGGGGTGGACTAGTTGACCTAGTCAACTAGTTTGCCCCGTGTCAATTTTAGTCCCTCGAGTTTAGAAGCGGGTGCGGGATTTAACCGATCGAATATTTTTAAAACGCAAGTTAACGAGAGGTGTTATAATTAAATGACGGAATTATTATGAACGTTAGTCAACGGAAACTACGAATTTAAATAACGAAAGGTATTATTTAAAAAAAAAAGACGGGCGTTAAAATAATTTAACGGAAAAATGCGGGATGTTACATTATCCACACCTCAAAAGAAATTTCGTCCCGAAATTTAGTTGGAAATAATAATCGATACCTCTCACTCGAGACCGGAGATGTCAATGCTATGAATAAGTGAAGGTACGTCCTTGAGTGTTCTCATGAATTTGGATTTTTACGATCCCCGGTTTCAACTGGTTTTCCTATGAAGAGAAGTTTGTCTTCAATAGTTGGTGCATTTAGAAGAATTGCACGTTCCTGTTCCGCAGGACACGTTTCTATGTTTGTTACACGAAATGTAAGGTAAACGGAAACTTAATTGAGTCGGAAGTTCTAAACGGTAGGAAGCGGTTCCAACATGCCCCAAGGTTTCAAAAGGTTCAATATTGCAGATATAGCCTTTCTCGATTTCCTAAAATGGATTTCACCTTTCCAAGGTGCGGTTTCTCAATATTACGCGATTACACACTGGGATTTGTGAGGTTTTCATCTAAGTTTGGTATAACTCTTCTGGCGACCATGGGTTGTCTCTAGCCCTCCTCGGACTTGAACGATCTCAATTGTTGTTTCTTGATGGAGTTCAGATTCGGCGATTTGCTTGCCGCATGCTTTATTTAAATGAACAGGGGTATGACATTAGCGGTCATATAGGGTTTCGGAAAGTGCGTGTGAACACACGAGTGGTAACTACTGTTGTAAGAGGGATCTACTAAAAGCGACCATGCAAGTTTGAAACATGTCTTTCGAAGACGTAAATCGTTCGTTTGCTCGGTTCGTCGGTTTGTGGGTGGTACGCGGTACTCATGTCTAAACAGGTCTCCAAGGTTTCTTGTAAAACTAGAAGTGAAACGAGTATTTCGATACGGAATAATTGACAAAGATACACCGTGTTGGAATAGAATCTCTTAAGATACGTTTGAACAAGTTAGTTAGGGTTCGAAAAATGTTCGTTAGGACTATTCACCCTCGTGGCGAATACTTAGGTAATATGAGGAATTTCTTTAAACGGAAATGCGAGCGATAAAGATAGGAGTGAAATGAGGACTTAGAATAGGATGAGCTTGCATCTCGAGGTTGCCATAACGTGCCTCTAGTTGTCAAAAGTTGAAGTCTGAAAGAGAAACGAGGTAGTACACGTAGTTGTATAGTTCGGGGTTGAATAATAGTTGACCGATTATCAGAAACACAAGGGTGTTAAGTCAAAGAAGAGTGAAGTATCGTTGGATTGTGTGTTATCTTAAATTCCAGTAATATCAGACGGTGACGGTGAAATAACAGAGGTATGTAGTGTGGTACGTGATGACGAGAAGTTTGATCGGATCCACAATTTAGTATTCGAATTCTTCGTGTAAAATAACGAATTTTAGTTATGTTGATTTTTTTTTTTTTTTTTTTTTTGAGTCGAGAGAGTATGCCTTTCGGCGTTCAAATAGAAATATTTCCATGTTCGAGTTCCATCTGTTGCTATACGATTTTAACTAGAAATGTTGGTGTGAAGAATCACGCTCAAGGTTCGAACACGGAGAGGTTTAGAGTTTTCCTTAGTGAGTTAACGAGTTTAAAAGTCGTGTGACACCGTGTGATACCATTCTGTAACACCCCAGCTTAACATGACCACAATATTGTCCGCTTTGCCCGCAGGCGCACGGCTTTTTCTTGGCGATAACACACGAGAAAATTCAGAAATTAATCTTCGGTAACAACCGGTGAGATCTAATATTTTTACGAATATAAGTCTGAGTTGGGAGAGTTTCCTGATTACATGTGGCTTGATTTCGAGATTGATTGTAATGCCTTGACCATTAACATCATGGTCTAGAAAATTGGACTTCGTTCAACAGAAATTCTCACTCGGAGAATTTGGTATAGAGTTGCTCTTTTCTCAAAAGTTCGAGCTTAAGATGGTGATGTTGTTCGTTTTCCTTCTTTACTTGAATAAGTTAAGATGTCATCTATAAATACGATAACAGATTAGTCTATATGAATTTGCATACGCGGTTTAGGAGGTTCATGAATACGGACGGAGTCCTAAATAAATCAAACGGTACTAAGAGAGATTTACAACTAACGTAGCGAGTTCGGAAATGGCTTAGGAGACATCGCCTCCCTTAACCCCCAATTGGTGATAACCGGAACGGAGGTCAATTTGGAACATACGGGATTCGTGCAAATAATCATGAGGTCATGGATGCGAGGGAGAGGGTATCGGTTTCCAACCGAAAATTTCTTAGTTCACAATAATCTATACATAAATGTAGGGCAACAATTTCTCCTTAATGAATAGGTTTTGAGTTCCTTAGTTCTATTGGTGTCGAGTTCAATTTCTTAACGTATATCCTCCGATAATATTTATAGGCACACAATATTTTTCCGTTGGTCGCTTAAATCGCCTAAATAGTATCTAGGGGAAAAGATGGAAGGTAATGAGTACAAGTCAAAGTATTGGTTGTAAAACGTCTAGCGGTAATCGAATCGAACAAGTATGAAGTATACGGTTTGTTGTGAAGGAACGTACCCGTGACTAGTCCATCGTCGTCTCGGGCATCCTAGGTGTCGATGTTGAAAGTTCAATGGCGTGCGTTGGGGTTGAATTTCTTATTTGGGCACACATTCCTAAAATGACCCGGTTGGCCACATTCGAAGCAAGCACCCGTTCTGTGTGCGTTGGGCATCTTTCGAGCGACGGGTCCTTGGCGCCGGTGGCGAAACCTGCCACATCCTTCAAAGTGATGCTTGTGGCATTCGTTACAAAAAGGTAGTTTTCCGGTATAGCCTTTCTTGTCGTTGGAGGCGAAAGGCTTCTTGGAGAGGTTGTTGTGGTTGTGGTTGCTTGATTGAGAGGCTTCCCATGTTCTTTTATTGCCGCTCGATTGGTTCTAGACCATTGGTGCCGGCGTTTCCGTTTCATTTGCCGTGTCTAAAGTATGGCGGGCCATTGTTAAAGCCTCTTGTAGGTTAGTGGGTTGAGATGTCATTACCTTGTGTTGAATGCTCTTAGGGAGGCCATCTATGTAAAGTTCGACTCTTAGGGATTCGGGAGTCATGAGATTTGGACACATCGAGACTAGTTCGGTAAACCGTTGATTATAAGCTTCGAGGTCATTTCCGACCGTTTTTAAATTCCTTAGACCCTGTTCGAGCCTTCGAGTCTCGTTGCGCGGGAAGTATTCGGTGATCATTCTTTCTCTTAATTCGGTCCAAGAGAGTGTGTGGGCTTTATCGCTTCCCACTAATTGTACATACGTGTTCCACCATGAGAGAGCAATACCGGTGAAAGTGAGGGTGGAAAACTTGACCTTATCTTGGTCTCGACAACCGCTTGTGTTAAAAACGGTCTCCATTTGTTCAAACCATCGGGTGAGAGTAACCGGTCCTCCGGTTCCATCGAAAGTGGAAGGATTGTACTTCATGAAAGCTTTATAGGAGCATCCCTCGTTTGAGTTTCCGGCTCCATTGTTGTTGTTGTTGTTGTTAGAAAAGTGATCGGCCACGGCCGTACCCACGGCGGTGGTTATCATTCGTTGAAGAGCTTGTTCTAGAGTTTCGAGAGGAGTATTGTGTTGACCTTGGTGAGCCATTGTTCCTTCATGAGACAAGAATATCGTTGGTTAGTATTTTCGACAATACTAACCGTGGCATGGAATAAGGATAGAGAGAAAATTTTCCTTGACTCGCCTTAAATTCTCTATGTCATAATGTCGGAACGTCCATGTGAATCACCGTAATATAATCCCGGAAATTATATTACCCTGATTCTCATGTGCATTTAACATTACTTCATAAAGTCAAGGTGGCGCATCAACAAAATTTATCAACGTAAGATCAAGATCGAATACGAGTTAGATATGATAGAAGAGTTCGAGTATAAATGCACAATTAGTCAAGTAATCCCTACTTCAGTCTATATGCCGGTTGTAGTCTAGATTCACCTATGTACCCTATGACTCGGGGTAGACACAAATGAACTCTAAATCCCTACAACCAAGGCTCTGATACCACTTGTAGCGACCCCGACAAATCGTCAAGTGACGGCGTCGGCTACGTGGGTCCCATTACCTGATTATAAGTCTTTAAGATAACGTTTGACCAAAATATGTCGCCTTCATTTCAAAATAAAGATTGTTTCAAAGTTTACAAGAATTGTTCAACCAAAAGTTAAGTTACAACGTTATAAGTACGATTGAAATCTAGGCGACACGGTTTAAAGTAAAGTCAAAAGACGCTCCATGAAATGCATGTATACTCGACATCGGATGCAAGTATCAAATAGTGAGCGGAAGCATGTATCACATATCGTGCAAGACCTGAGAAAAACATAGAAATCTGTCAACGAAAACGTTGGTGAAATCATAGGTTTAAGTAAGTAAGTGAGTAAAAGTAAAGTAAGCCGAACCACAAGGTTTGCAAAGTTGAAATAATAGTAATACATTCTAAAAGTTAATATTCACGAGCACCCAATTATCAAAGCTTAACGTTCCGTCCGTTGAATACCCCATCAATTAGTGCTAGAACAACACTGTTCCCGAAAATATATTTCATTCGTAAACGGTAGCGAACCGTTTGAATGAGGGTTTGTCAAACCCATATGGCCATATAACATAAGTTCTCGCTTACACCCGGCAAGTGTAACTAATGATAATCGAATTGAGGATTTTTGTTCTAAACTCGTATGTAGAATGTTTGTTTTCCCGTTCTTGTGTTCACTTAGTTCAAAAGAATCGTTTATGTTTTCTCATCCCAAATATAAGTTCAAAAAGAGTAAAAGTGGGACTATGATCTCACCTTGTATGCACGAACCAAAAAGTACTTCGACAAGTAACGTGTGCAAAGAACAATGCTAGTCTTGACCTAAACAAATAGGTTGTATCAATAACGATAGTCACGAAGGGTAAAGATGTTCAATTAGTCCTATGGCTCGTTACGACTCGATTATATTAGCATGTGGATCAACTAGTCAAGTTTCATGCAAGATACAAGTAAATAATCATGTTAGAAAGGTTGTATAAGTATTTGGTTAAGTTTGACAAAAAGTCAAACTTGGTCGGGTCAAAGTCAACGGAAAAGTCAACATGGTCGGGTCGGGTCTCGGACAAATTTTCTATGCTAGTTATTCATATATAAGCATTTTAAAACAAGTTACATGTAAATTGGAGGTCTAGAACATGCCAAACATTTTTCGTCAAAAGGTCAAGCAAACAGCCAGTTTTAGGCAAACGGGACGGCGTCCCAAGTTGCTAGACGGCGTCCCAAAATGAAGGTTGGGACGGCGTCCTGATATCCTAGACGGCGTCCAGGTATTAGAAGTGGGACGGCGTCCTGAGTTTCTGGACGGCGTCCTGGTTGGTTTCCAGGCCCTGTTTGCTGCAACTCTAAGTGCACGAACCAACAATCAAACCAACCCAAATTACAAACCGCAAACAATTAGAACATGTATTTTATATCACCGAAAAGGTAATTTGACGAGGAAAACACCTAGACACATTTCATCAAGCAATTCAACACTTACACACCCCAAAACCGCATTTAAACGTCCATAATCAAAGTTCAAGTTCCAAATATGCATTTCATGATTCGGGCAACCGAATTACATGAACAATATGCCGTTTCGAAGGTAATTAAGCATACATTGCATCTAAACACTTACTAACAACATTAACAAGCATTCAACGCATCAAAAGTTCATTTCAAAGTCTAACAAACCCTAACCAAAATTCACAAAAATCAATAATCGGGTTTTTGAAGTTTTCTTAATCAACCTACGCATCAAAACGAAGCTAGTGATACTAGTAACACAATTAAAACATGAACTTTAACAATCAAACAACATTTAATCTTCCAAAATGCAAGATTAAGCAAACCCATTTCAAATGTTCAAACTAGTTACTCAAAACAACAAATCGAGCAAGTAAATCATATATTCATGCTAGACACGAGCCATAGACACTAACTAACACCATTTCAAATCAAAAACACGAATTTAGAGAAATCTAGAGTTTTAGAAATGTTACCCAAACGAGATGAAGTTGGTATCAAATTGTAGAGGATGAAGAGAGGATTCCAAATATGTAATTTGTTTTGTTGTAAGCCTCCTAGATCGAATTTAGATGATGAATGATTGAATTGGGTGTTTATGTGTGTGTTCTTGCTAGAGAGAAAGAGAGAGAGATGGAGGTGATTGAATGGTGGTGATTGGGGTGGACTAGTTGACCTAGTCAACTAGTTTGCCCCGTGTCAATTTTAGTCCCTCGAGTTTAGAAGCGGGTGCGGGATTTAACCGATCGAATATTTTTAAAACGCAAGTTAACGAGAGGTGTTATAATTAAATGACGGAATTATTATGAACGTTAGTCAACGGAAACTACGAATTTAAATAACGAAAGGTATTATTTAAAAAAAAAAGACGGGCGTTAAAATAATTTAACGGAAAAATGCGGGATGTTACAAGAGGTAGACATCTATCACACAATATCAAACATGTTAAGAGATTAATATATCACATAATATATACATGTTAATAATATATAGTTTCCAACAAAAATGTTAAGCAATCATTTTTAAAGAAAACACGGTCGATGTCCAGACTCACTAATGCATCCTAACAAACTCGATAAGACACACTAATGCAAATTTTCTGGTTCTCTAAGACCAACGCTCGGATACCAACTGAAATGTCCCGTTCTTATTGATTAAAAATGTTCCATAATAATTAATTTCGTTGCGAGGTTTTGACCTCTATATGAGACGTTTTTCAAAGACTGCATTCATTTTTAAAACAAACCATAACCTTTATTTCATAAATAAAGGTTTAAAAAGCTTTACGTAGATTATCAAATAATGATAATCTAAAATATCCTGTTTACACACGACCATTACATAATGGTTTACAATACAAATATGTTACATCGAAATCAGTTTCTTGAATGCAGTTTTTACACAATATCATACAAACATGGACTCCAAATCTTGTCCTTATTTTAGTATGCAACAGCGGAAGCTCTTAGTATTCACCTGAGAATAAACATGCTTTAAACGTCAACAAAAATGTTGGTGAGTTATAGGTTTAACCTATATATATCAAATCGTAACAATAGACCACAAGATTTCATATTTCAATGCACATCCCATACATAGAGATAAAAATCATTCATATGGTGAACACCTGGTAACCGACATTAACAAGATGCATATATAAGAATATCCTCATCATTCCGGGACACCATTCGGATATGATATAAATTTCGAAGTACTAAAGCATCCGGTACTTTGGATGGGGTTTGTTAGGCCCAATAGATCTATCTTTAGGATTCGCGTCAATTAGGGTGTCTGTTCCCTAATTCTTAGATTACCAGACTTAATAAAAAAGGGCATATTCGATTTCGATAATTCAACCATAGAATGTAGTTTCACGTACTTGTGTCTATTTTGTAAATCATTTAAAAAACCTGCATGTATTCTCATCCCAAAAATATTAGATTTTAAAAGTGGGACTATAACTCACTTTCACAGATTTTTACTTCATCGGGAAGTAAGACTTGGTCACTAGTTGATTCACGAACCTATAACAATATATACATATATATCAAAGTATGTTCAAAATATATTTACAACACTTTTAATATATTTTGATGTTTTAAGTTTATTAAGTCAGTTGTCCTCGTTAGTAACCTACAACTAGTTGTCCACAGTTAGATGTACAGAAATAAATCGATAAATATTATCTTGAATTAATCTACGACCCAGTGTATACGTATCTCAGTATTGATCACAACTCAAACTATATATATTTTGAAATCAACCTCAACCATGTATAGCTAACTCCAACATTCACATATAGAGTGTCTATGGTTGTTCCGAAATATATATATAGATGTGTCGACATGATAGGTCGAAACATTGTATACGTGTCTATGGTATCTAAAGATTACTCAATATACAATACAAGTTGATTAAGTTATGGTTGGAATAGATTTGTTACCAATTTTCACGTAGCTAAAATGAGAAAAATTATCCAATCTTGTTTTACCCATAAATTCTTCATTTTAAATCCGTTTTGAGTGAAACAAATTGCTATGGTTTCATATTGAACTCTATATTATGAATTTAAACAGAAAAAGTATAGGTTTATAGTCAGAAAAATAAGTTACAAGTCATTTTTGTAAAGGTAGTCATTTCAGTCGAAAGAACGACGTCTAGATGACCATTTTAGAAAACATACTTTCACTTTGAGTTTAACCATAATTTTTGGATATAGTTTCATGTTCATAATAAAAATCATTTTCCCAGAATAACAACTTTTAAATCAAAGTTTATCATAGTTTTTAATTAACTAACCCAAAACAGCCCGCAGTGTTACTACGACGGCGTAAATCCAGTTTTACGGTGTTTTTCGTGTTTTCAGGTTTTAAATCATTAAGTTAGCATATCATATAGATATAGAAAATGTGTTTAGTTGATTTTAAAAGTCAAGTTAGAAGAATTAACTTTTATTTGCGAACAAGTTTAGAATTAACTAAACTATGTTCTAGTGATTACAAGTTTAAACCTTCGAATAAGATAGCTTTATATGTATGAATCGAATGATGTTATGAACATCATTACTACCTCAAGTTCCTTGGATAAACCTACTGGAAATGAGAAAAATAGACCTATCTTTAAAGGATCCTTGGATGGCTTGAAAGTTCTTGAAGCAGAATCATGACACGAAAACAATTTCAAGTAAGATTTCCACTCGAAATAAGATTGTTATAGTTATAGAAATTGAATTAAAGTTTGAATATGATTATTACTGATGTCAAAGCTAAGGTATACGAAATAGTTTATATTTTACTAGGAAAAACTATTAAATACGATACAATTTTACACAAGATATTTATTTATTTATAGAATGGATATACTTAAACCTTGCTACAACACTTATAGGCAGTGTACCTAATCGTACAGTAGTGTAGTTTTTAGTAAGTCCGATTCGTTCCACAGGGAAATCTTTAAACAAAGCGTAACGCTATATTAGTTTACTTTTATAAAAATACAAACATATATATAAGTAATATTATTATTATAAAGGGGGGTTTTTACCATTTAATGACCGGTTTGTCGATTTTAAGAATTTAGTCACAGTTAAAACCTAATGTAAAATATAAAATAAATACAAGACTTAAATTAAAGCGTAAAGTAAATAACGATAATGAAATTTCAATAAAAGTGCGATAAAATAAAATTGCGATAATTAAAAAGTACGATAATTAAAAGTGCGATTTAAATAACAATAAATAAAAATGCGATAATTAGAAGTGCAATTAAATATAAAATAAAGGAAATTAAATATGAAATAAAAGAATTATGCTTATTTAAACTTCTGTAATCATGATGTTTGACGTGTTGATTTTAGTTTTATGCCCATGGGTTAATTGTCCTTTGTCCTGGATTATTTAATATGTCCGTCTGGTTTTTGTCCATAACAGTCCATCAGTCATAAATATAAAGTGCGAGTGTCCTCGTCAAATTATTATTATACCCGAAGTTAAATATTCTAACTAATTGGGGATTCGAGTTGTAACAAGGTTTTAATACTTTGTTTAATGAATACACCAGGTTATCAACTGCGTGTAAACCAAGATTTTACTACTTTGTTAACAATTACACCAATTACCCTTGAATGTAATTTCACCCCTGTTTTAATAATTCTAGTGGCTATTAATCCATTCCCGTGTCCGGTTAAATGAACGATTATTCGTACATATAAATACCCCGCCCATCGTGTCCGATCGAGTGTGTATGGTAATTTATAGGGACGCCCAATTGTAAATCTTTATATTAACATTAACAAACTATCATTTAGTTAAACAAATATAAAGCCCATTAATAACCCATAGTCTAATTTCCACAAGTGTCGTTCTTTTGTCCAAACCCCAATTATGGTACAAAGCCCAATTACCCAATTTTAGTAATTAGCCCAACATCATGATTACTTCGTTTTAAATAAGCATAATAATAACTTAGCTACGAGACATTAATGTAAAAAGGTTGAACATAACTTACAATGATTAAAAATAGCGTAGCGTTACACGGATAGAATTTCGACTTACACCCTTACAACATTCGCTAACATACCCTTATTATTAGAATTATAATTAAAATTAAAATATAAATTATAAATATAAATATAAATTTTACTTATGATAAGAGAAGAAAAAGATTGATGATTTTGATCAGAATTCGGTTGGCTTTATAGGCAGTTTTCAAATTTAGGGCTCCGCGACTCGCGGCATATTTTGCCTTCAAACTCCGCGAGTCGCGGAGTTTGAAATTCCAGCTCACACTTTGGAGTCTTTCTCTGCCGACGGTTTTTATTTATAAATATAATATATATATAATTAATATAATTAATTATATATTATATTATATTTATATACCTAGTTAACTTGTAATTTTTAGTCCGTTGCGTCGAGCGTTAAGAGTTGACTCTGGTCCCGGTTCCGGATTTTCGAACGTCCTTGCGTACAATTTAATATCTTGTACTTTGCGTTTTGAATCTTGTACTCTTGTAATTTCGAGACATTTCTTATCAATAATTGGAACCTTTTTGATTGTCTTTTGTACTTTTGAGCTTTTTGGTCGTTTGCGTCTTCAATTCGTCGAATCTGTCTTTTGTCTTCACCTTTTATTATTTAAACGAATATCACTTGTAAATAGAACAATTGCAACTAAAAGCTTGTCTTTCTTGAGGAATAATGCTATGAAATATATGTTCGTTTTTAGCATTATCAAATATTCCCACACTTGAGCGTTGCTTGTCCTCAAGCAATATTGTCTTGAAATACTAGAATCACTTCTTTATTCTTCACACTTTGTACATCAGTGATTTCTATATGGCGGTATAAACAATGGTAGTAACGATATGGTTTACAGTCCAACATGACTATAAAAATTTAGATCCATTAAGGAAATTGGATCTTTATGAAAACATTTGATCTTTTGAAAATTAAATCTAGTTTTTACCCTAGATAAGTTTTCCGGGATAACCCTTTACCGGTGTTTGCAAAATATTTTTGTGGGTTTGGTGGGTTTCAGATTTGAAAATTTTAGCTCAAAACTTGCGGTTTTGTGTCACCCACTTGCTAACCTTGTATTTGGAAAGCAACACGTCCAGTTTACTTGTCCCGTATATTACCTTTCGGTAAACTACTGTCCGGTTGTAAAGGAAAGCGTTGAACAAGCAACTGTTAAGGCAATGTCCCCTGACATGCTTTTAATTATGGTCTATAACGTGTCGGACGCAATTACTATCCTTGGTAGGAGCAATAGTAAAGCTCACCCTCATAATTTTTCGGTATGGCACAAGGTCCTGTCTTTGACCATGCTATGCAATCACCGTTCTTACGGTTGACACCCGATTTAGTTCAGGTGACCTAATGAATTCCAGGTGAATTCCTAGGATTTTACGTTCAATGGTAATGAACGCATTGAAATTGGTTTTTCAGAAAACAAATCGGTTTATAATTTTGATCAAAATATTTTCTCGTTCAAGCTCGAGTTTAGATATCATTGAATTCCATGAGTTTGAATTCTCAATCTTTAAGGTCAATCTCTAGGATTGAGTAATATCAGGCTTAAAAGCTGATTTTTGATCTTTAAGGAGATTATCCTTTCTGGGGATCTGATTCATTAGTCTTATCAAGCTAATTTGCACGGTGCCCTCCCCATTTTACAAGACAGATCCTCTCATGGTTAGGATAAGTCCGACCACTTGGCGACCCTGTTTTATGCTGAGGTCCGTGGATTTCCTGCTAATTTTAGTGATGACTTTTCTAGATTTTTCGTCAACCTACAGCTGGTCTGGACGACAACTTCATGACCTAAATCAAGAAGCGCGTGTCTTTTTCGGAAGATTTTACTTCCTTTTAATGATGGAATTGATTCATCGTGTAGATCCATCTCTTCTTTTCTTTTATCGGGTAAAACAGTTTAGTTTAGTCCAAAGCAAAAGTATTTTCAGTTATTTGTTACAGATATATGTGACATATGTTTAAGATAACTTGGTAAATTTTCCCACACTTAGCTTTTATTTTCCTTTTTATCGTCCTCTATTCCATTTTAAATGAATTTTAACATTTTGGTTTGTTTCTCAATTTATGTCCTTTCCGAGGTAACAATAATTTCGGTGTTAAAACCTAGTTTTATCGTTCATAAATATGTATAAACATGATTTAGAGTTCATTTAATTGAAAATTTTGAAAAATTTTTACTAGAATTGGGTAGTTAGTATATAAGACTAGGGCTGTTCTTTATTATCAGAGAGCACTAGATTCTAATACAACTACTGCTTTACTAGTATTTTTAATGGTAACCAAGTGTATAAAGTAAAAATTTTTAAAATCCGAAAGAATTTAACCCCTTCCCACACTTAAGATCTTGCAATGCCCTCATTTGCAACAAATCAGTAACAATTTAAATTATTGAGGGTGATTTGTGTGAAAATGATTAAATTTTTACCAAAGTTTCCAAATATATTGGCGTTTGTTTGCTGAATGATAAATGGTGCACATCATTTGTTCATTCCGTCTTGTTGTTATTTCACATATATTTTGCATCTTGTCGTCAAAATTAGTTGCTTTTGCTGAACTTAATGCCAGTCTTTGAAAATGCGTTGTTTTACCCTGTTGTGTACATAAGATAAACTGCAAACATATATACATATTTTTGAAGTTTGGTATATTACCCCACATTCAAAAATTATTAAAATCTAAGAATAAAAGTTAGATAATTATAAAAAATGATTACAATATTAACAAAAGTATTAAACGTATCAATAATTACAAATTACAAAATAAAAAAAAATAATAAGTAAACTAAGGATGATATTGGTACCAATAGGGGTTCCAGGCATAACCATAGGTACTATAGAATGCTTCGGCAGGGTCATACGTAGGATATGGTGGCTGCATCTCTATAGACCAGGGAGGGAAGATGGGTTTCGGTGTAGGAATATAGTTTCTACCTATATGTTGGCAATGAGCTATGATTTGGTTCTGATGAACTTGCCAATCTTCAAATGCTCTCTGTCTAGCATTTTCGTATTCCTGAGAAGCTATAAACCTATGCATTTCTTGCATCTCATTCCCCCCTCCTACATTACCTTGCTGTTGGTTTCTCTCCACCTGTGGATGTCTACCATGGTATCGTACTGCGGCGTTATTTCGCCTCTTCAAAACTTTCGCACCATGGTATACATTTAAACCTATAGTATCGCGGGGTTCTGGTTCTTCTACTAATAATCCCCCCCGACTTATATCCACACCGAGATATTCACCAATCAAAGTAATAAAAATACCACCTCCTATTATGCTATGCGGTCGCATCCCCCGAACCATAGCTGATAAATAATAACCCACACAATATGGTATACTTACAGCGCTTTGTGGGTCTCGAATACACATATGGTAAAACAAATCCTGTTCATTTACTTTTTCCTTGTTTTTACCCCTTTGTGTAATCGAATTAGCTAAAAACCTATGTATCACTCTTAATTCGGCTCTATCTATATCCAAATAACAGTAATTTCCCCCTTTGAAACGGTGATGGCTTATCATTTGACTCCACACACCGTGTGTATCAAAATTTTCATCTATCTTTCTACCGTTTAGTATCAATCCTCTACAATCGGCAGACGCTAACTCCTCAGGCGTATATATACGTAAAGCCTGAGCCATGTCCAGTAAAGACATGTGGCGCATCGAACCGCCTAAAAAAAATCTAATAAAAGAACGATCGGTTAAACTAGCTACCCGATCATTCAACTCTATACTACATAACAATTCTTCACACCATACTTTATATACAGGTCTACGTATGGTGAATAAACATACCCAGTCATTAAAAGAAGAATTACCATACCTCTGTACAAGTAATTCCCTAATTGGCCCGGCCAATTCTACAGCTTCTAAGGGTCCCCATTCTATGACCCTCGGTACCTCAACAAATTTAGAATGAAGAGTATGCAAACCCCTTTGATATTTTGGATAATCTATCCAAAGTCTGTCAAATCTCAGGTTCGGGTGCAACTCTTCCAAGTGCATATCGGAAAAGGTCATGACTGGATGAGGTATATCCTGCTTGTAGTAGTTATCCACCTCCTGTTGTTCCAAATTCTCAGCAGGAGCATTGCGGGCTTGGGATGAAGATTCACCCCTTTCATTCTGCAAAACACATCAAACACAATTTTTGTGCATCCAAATATGCATTAGTGTCAGCAAAATCATCAATCAAAATAATTACAATGACATTATCAATTTATATCAAACTTAAGCTCATTTTCACATTTTTATCAAATCTACACTTTTTCAAATAGCATATACGAAAATGTTCGCCAAGTTCATAAACATTCAACTCAAATAACATGTCAAAATAATCATTACTAGCAATTAAACAAGTCTCAAATGGCATTATCTTTCAAAAATCAAGTTCATGAATTTTAGACTTGAAAAAGTCCACTTTAATTCTCAAAATCATGTTTAGGCTCAAAGTTTGGATCATTTAACTACCTAGACATGTTACACTACTCAATTTAGCAACAATTCATGACAAAAATCGGCCATAACCTGTTTATATCAAAAAGCCCCAAATTTGCTCAAGAACACAAACCCTAGATTATTCAAAATTTGAAGTTTAAGGCTTCTAATCATGTTAAACAGCATCAATCTAGGTTATACAAGCATAATACATAAATAATTTAAGCCTAATTACACTAAAAAGTATCAAAATCAAATTGGGAAAAAAATGACTCAAGAACACCTAATTTCGGATTAAATGGTGTTTAGGTGTAGAAATTTACCGTTTTTCTTGAGTAATTCTTAGATAGCATCCTTCTCAACATGATTTTAGCAAAAGATTTGGTGATTAACGGTTAAAAATTGTGATTTTGGGGGTTTTTTCTCGGGTATTTTCGGAGTATTTCGCAGCTATTTTCTGTTTTGGGTGTGTGAAACTGAGCTGTTGCAGCTCTTTATTTTTTTTCTGTAATCCGACTCCTCCGCGAGTCGCGGAGATTAACCCTCCAAACTCCGCGAGTCGCGGAGTTTGGTATTTTTTTTTTTTTTTTATAATCATTAACTTATTAAAACAATTAAGTAATTAATTTTAAAATTTTGTTTCCCTTGTTATTTAGGACGAGGTCGTTTCGGATCGATGTCCTAGTCCGTCCTTCGACAAAATTTTAAAATTTGTCTTTTTGTAGCGATTGTTTTAAAAGCTAAGATTTTTGAGTTTTTTTTTTTTTTTTTTTTCAATATTTTTGGCATACTTTAATTCAATAAGATTAAAAATAATGATAATAAAAGTTCTCGTCCCTCCCTCGGGTAAAGCAATTTCGGTTCAAAGACCTAGTCTTCAACTTACGACGAATTTTAAAAATCATATTCTTAACTTAATGAGATAAAGTAAATTTTTGTTTTTAAATTCACACAACTTAAATATAAAATTCAAAATTAATATTAAAAATTCACACCAAACTTAAAATTTGAAATGCATAAAATTAAAAATTCATATTTTAAAAATTAAAAGTTCACACCAAATTTAATTTAAAAATTCATATTATAAATTCACACCAAACTTATATTAATTTTTTTTAAATATTTACAATTTTAAATATATTGTTTTTACAAAGTTTACAATATTAATTTAAGATTTAAATATTAATTTTAAAAACATTGTAAAAATAAAATTAAAAATCTTTTTGTCTTTTTATCCCACTTTAATCAATCAAATATTATCAAAAATATGCGCCCCTCTTTTCGGTAAAGTAATTTCGGTTCCAAAACCTAATTTAACTCATGACGAATTTTTGAAATATTTTGGGTTGATTGTTTAAAGATATTTATACCTTAAGAATAAACGTTAAATTTCGCAGTGATGTAATAAATTTTTGAATGATATCAATAATTTCGGTCGCCAAACCTAATTTTATTTAATACCAATTTAATACTTTTTAGCGAACAAATTAGCGTTTATTATCAAAAGGTTAAAAATAAAAAAAAAAATAAAAACTGTACAGACATACCTGTGAAATAGATTTCTTAGTTATATGATCTATCTCATTCATAAGATAGTCGGTTTAATTGGTTTTCCATGGCTACATAGGCGTAACCTCGAGCATTCAGTGTCTTTTCTTCTAAACATATGAACGGTCCGTCTCTGCATAAAGTAACAAATTCGGTATTTGAATAGGTTTGATTATTTGAACATTTACCTCCATGTGACCATTTTCCGCATTTGTGACATCGTTCTAGGTGTCGTGCTCTTCTTTTCGCTGCGGATTTTGATTTTCCTTTACCAAATTGTAACTTATTATCTTCGCAACTGGATTCTTTTCTAACTCCGTCCATTCTTTCTCTGATTACTGATACTATTTCACTCGGGAGTATGTCATTATTACGTTTAGTGATCAAAGCGTGTAGCATTAGACCATGGTTTAGTTCACAGGCAGTCTTCATTTCGTAAAAACCTAAAAAAAAATAAAAATTCAGAATGGGGGGAGAAGACTAGTTCTTTAGGGTCTGCTAGGGAAAGACCATTCGGGTTCCATTTTCGAGAACTACACGAAAACAGACAATCTAACTCTAACAGAAATACATATTATCCTTTAAAGATTTGATTCTCCCCACACTTAGTTAGCTGTGGTGTCAAAATTGTGATTAACTTCGGTGTCGACTTCCATCGGACCATGTATGTAATGTTTAACTCTGTGACCATTAACTTTAAATTCAATCCCATTTGAATTTATCAATTCTATCGTTCCATATGGAAAAACTCTTTTGACTATGAATGGTCCAGACCATCTTGATTTCAATTTTTCAGGAAATAGCTTGAATCGTGAATTGAAAAGAAGAACTCTGTCTCCTTCTTTAAATTCTTTTGAACTTCTGATTCTTTTATCATGCCATTTCTTCGTTCTTTCTTTATAGATTAACGAATTTTCGTATGCTTCATGTCTTAATTCTTCTAATTCGTTTAGTTGACTTAATCGTAGACGTCCGGCTTCATGTAAATCAAGATTACATGTTTTCAAAGCCCAAAATGCTTTGTGTTCAATTTCTACTGGAAGATGACATGCTTTTCCATAAACAAGTCTAAAAGGTGTGGTTCCAATTGGAGTTTTGTAGGCTGTTCTAAAAGCCCAGAGTGCATCCTCCAATTTAATGGACCATTCCTTCGGATTTGATCCTACGGTTTTCTCTAAAATACGTTTTAAAGCTCGGTTGGTATTTTCAACTTGTCCACTTGTTTGTGGATGATATGCGGTGGAGATTTTATGAGTTACTCCATATCTTTTAAGAACTTTCTCAAGTTGATTATTACAAAAATGAGTACCCCGATCACTTATTAAAGCTTTCGGTGTTCCAAACCTTGCAAAAAGATGTTTTAAAAAGTTGACTACAACTCGTGCATCGTTAGTTGGGAGAGCTTGTGCTTCCGCCCATTTAGATACATAATCAATGGCTACGAGTATATATAGATTATTATTAGATTTTGGAAATGGACCCATAAAGTCAATACCCCAAATGTCAAATACTTCACATACTTGGATGACATTTTGTGGCATTTCATCACGTTGACTTATTTTTCCTGCCCTTTGACATGCATCACAGGATTTGCAAAGAAAGTGTGCGTCTTTGTAAATTGTAGGCCAATAGAATCCAGCTTCATAAACTTTTCTTGCTGTTAGTTGAGGCCCATAATGCCCTCCTGTTGGTCCTGTGTGACAATGGTTTAAAATTTTACTAGCTTCATCTCCAAATACACATCGGCGTATTATTCCATCGGGACAACTTTTAAACAGATGTGGATCTTCCCAGAAATAGTGTTTTATATCACTGAAGAATTTCTTTCGTCTTTGGTACGATAATCCTTTTTCAAGGAATCCACAAACTAAGTAGTTTGCATAGTCTGCAAACCATGGGATTTCATTATAATCTATCTTCAATAGATATTCATCAGGAAAGTTGTCTTGTATGGCCGATTCATTTAGAACTTCTAATTCGGGATTTTCAAGACGAGAAAGATGATCAGCGGCGAGATTTTCTACTCCTCTTTTATCTCGGATTTCAATATCAAACTCTTGTAAGAGTAAGATCCAACGGATTAATCTTGGTTTAGCATCTTGTTTTGAAAATAGGTATCTAAGAGCAGAATGGTCGGTATAGACCACCGTTTTTGCTAGAACGAGATATGATCGAAATTTATCAAAAGAAAAGACAATAGCAAGGAGTTCTTTTTCAGTAGTTGTATAGTTTGTTTGTGCTCCTTGTAATGTCTTACTAGCATAATATATAGGTTGAAATCGTTTTTCAATCCTTTGTCCTAAAACGGCTCCCATTGCAAAATCACTTGCATCGCACATTAGTTCAAATGGTAGATTCCAATTTGGTGTTATCATGATCGGTGCATTAGTGAGTTTCTCTTTAATAATATTAAAAGATTTGATACACTCATCTGAAAAGATGAATGGAGCATCCTTTTCTAGGAGTTTATTCATAGGGGTGGCAATTTTAGAAAAATCTTTTATGAAACGTCGGTAAAAACCGGCATGCCCTAGAAAACTCCTAACTCCTCTAACATTTGTGGGATGTGGAAGTTTAGCAATTACATCTACTTTAGCTCTATCCACTTCAATTCCTTCTTTTGAAATTTTATGTCCAAGAACGATGCCTTCTTTAACCATGAAATGGCATTTCTCCCAATTAAGTACTAGATTTGATTTTTCGCATCTAATTAGCATTCGTTCCAGATTAATTAGACATGATTTAAATGTATCACCGAAGACTGAAAAGTCATCCATGAATACTTCCATGCATTCTTCTATCATGTCGTGAAAAATCGCCATCATACACCTTTGAAAGGTTGCAGGGGCGTTACAAAGTCCAAATGGCATGCGTTTGTAAGCAAAAGTACCATAAGGGCACGTGAATGTGGTTTTCTCTTGGTCTTCGGGTGCTATTGGAATTTGAAAATATCCGGAAAATCCATCTAGAAAACAATAGTAACTATTTCCGGCTAATCTTTCTAACATTTGATCAATGAAAGGTAAGGGAAAGTGATCTTTTCTGGTGGCGTCATTTAATTTTCTATAATCAATACATACATGCCATCTTGTTACAGTCCTAGTAGGAATAAGCTCATTATTTTCATTTGTAATGACAGTCATGCCACCCTTCTTAGGTACGCATTGAACTGGGCTTACCCATGGACTATCAGAAATTGGATATATCAAACCTGCATCTAGCAGTTTAATAATCTCTTTCTTAACTACATCTTGCATATTAGGATTTAGTCTTCGTTGGCATTGCACATACGTTTTATGACCTTCTTGCATAAGGATTTTATGTGTGCAATACGAAGGACTTATTCCTTTAATATCATGAATCTTCCATGCAATGGCTGGTTTATGAGCTTTCAACACAGAAATGAGTTGTGATTTCTCATTTTCAGTAAGAGAAGACGATATTATTACAGGTAATTCAGATTCACCATGTAAATAAGTGTATTCCAAATGGTTTGGAAGTGGCTTTAACTCTAATTTCGGAGGTTCTTCTATCGATGATTTGTATCGATATCTGTCTTCTTCTTTTAGTATTTGAATTTCTTCTGTTGTTGGTTCATATCCATTAGCTATAAGTGTAGCTAACATTTCAGCTTCATCAATTGGTTCATTACCTTCTCCTAAAGAACATTCTCCTGTTCCTTGTAATTCTGGAAATTCTTCTAATAATTCTGCATGTGCATCTATAGTTTGAATATAATAACATGTATCATCTGCAGATTGTGGTTGTTGCATTGCTCTATCAACTGAAAAGGTAACACTCTCATCCTCTATACTTAGGGTCAGTTTCTTACCGAACACGTCTATCATTGCTTTAGCCGTGTTTAAGAATGGTCTTCCTAATATGAGAGGAACTTGAGAATCTTCTTCCATGTCCAGAACAACAAAATCTACTGGAAATACTAAAGTACCAACTTTAACTAGCATGTTCTCCATTATCCCTCTAGGATATTTTATTGATCTATCGGCTAGTTGTATGCTTATTCTGGTTGGTTTCAATTCTCCAAGGTCTAGTTTAGTGTATAGTGAATACGGCATTAGATTTATACTAGCACCTAAGTCTGCCAATGCTTCTATTGAACTAAGACTACCCAGAAAACATGGAATTGTGAAACTTCCTGGATCAGATAATTTTTCTGGTATCTTATTCAACAGCACTGCTGAACAATTAGCATTCATAGAAACAGCCGAGAGTTCTTCCATTTTCTTTCTATTTGAGATTAGATCTTTCAAGAATTTAGCATATCTTGGCATCCCTGAAATCACATCAATGAAAGGAAGATTTACATTTATCTGTTTAAACATATCCAAGAATTTGGATTGCTCGGCTTCAAGTTTCTCTTTCTTCATTTTACTCGGGTAAGGAAGTGGTGGTTGGTATGGTTTAACATAAGGTTTATCCTTAACTGTGTTATCTTCATTAACCTTTTCAACTACCGGTTCTTTTTCCTTATCTTGATCAGGTTGTGGTTCTTGTCGAGTAGGAATAGCTTCATCAGAAGTTACAGGTATTTCAGGTGGTTTAAGTGTTGTACCACTTCTTGTGGTAATGGCTTTAGCTGTTTCATTTCGGGGGTTAGCATTTGTATCACTAGGTAGACTTCCCGGTTTTCTTTCACCTATTAACCTTGCTAGGTTACTTACTTCTTGTTCTAGATTTTGAATAGAAGCTTGTTGATTTCTAAATGCTTGAGCATTTTGTTCATTGGTTTGTTTTTGAGATGTGAAAAACTGCGTTTGAGTTTCAACTAGCTTCGTCATCATATCTTCTAAATTCGGCTTTTTATCATCGGTTTGTTGTGGTGGTTTGTTTTGAAAATTAGGTCTTTGCTGATTATAAGTTTTATTGGATACTTGTTGATTGCTAGGACCTTGTTGGTTGTTGTATGGAATATTTCGGTTATAATTCTGGTTTTGATTGTAAATCGGTCTTGGCGGTTGATAATTATTCTGATAATTATTTCCAGGCCTTTGGTTTATGTATGAAATATTCTCTCTTTGTTCCATTGTTAATTCAATACTGAGACAATCTTTTGTCAAATGTGGTCCTCCACACTGCTCACAACTAATTCGTATTGAGTGAATATCTTTAGTCATCTTTTCCATTCCTCTCTCCACAGCATCTATCTTTGCGGAAATGGAATCTAAGTCATGGCTAGAATCGGCTCTAGCTGCTTTAGATGATCTAACGATATCTTTTTCTTGGTGCCACTCATGTGAGTGGGAAGCAGTGTTATCAATAATTTTGTAAGCATCAGTTTCGGTTTTCTTCATAATAGAACCACCAGCTGCTATATCTGTGTCTTTCCTTGTAGTGATGTCGCATCCTTGGTAAAATATTTATACTATTTGACAGGTGTCTAAACCATGTTGCGGACATCCTCTTAATAACTTTCCATATCTTGTCCACGCCTCATATAGAGTTTCATTTGGCTTCTGTGTGAACGTAACAATTTCTGCTTGAAGTCTTACGGCTTTAGATGCAGGAAAGAATTGTTTAAGAAATTTGTCAACTAAAACATCCCATGTATCGATCGCCCCTTCAGGTAACGATTCCAACCAATCTTTGGCTTCTCCCTTTAAAGTCCAGGGAATAACATGAGATATATCTGTTCATCCTCCACTTCTCGGATTTTAAATAGTGTGCAGATCCTATTAAAGGTACGTAGATGTTCATTTGGATCTTCCTTTGGCGCACCACTAAATTGGCATTGATTAGTCACCATGTGTAGAATTTGTCCTTTGATCTCATAATCTGGCGCATTAATGTCTGGATGAGTAATTGCGTGACCTTGGCCAGTGCGTTTAGCTCTCATTCGGTCTTCCATACTTAAAGGTTCCAGATTCTCCATAATTGAATTTGTTGAATCGGTATCACTAGATGATTCTGATTTAATAGTTCGTTCCTCAATAATCTCTGTTTGAATGATTGGTGGTTCCGGAGGAAAGTTTAGTGGTTCAGGATCTATGAACCGTTCCTGAATATTTTCCGGATTCTCAATTGTGAGGTCGGGTTCAAAAAATGGATTATCGGAAATTTGAACTGAAGTACTTGGTCGACTGGATGACGATTCTAAAGAAAAATCAACGGCGGTTATATTTGCTAAATGTCTTGATCGAGTTACAGGTGGTGAACGTACAAAAGGTGGTGAACGTCTTGCTCGGTGCATTCACTGAATATCCTATTAGTTTTAAAAAGGAAAGAAAAATTATAATAAGTTATCCAATCAATAGACTTTTCTGATTTTGCCCACGTTTCGAATAGCCAAAAGATGCAGCAGAGGGGCAGGATTCGTTTGGTCTCAATATAATTGAGGACTGTTTGGCTCCAATAACCCGGTCCACGTACAAATCCAACTATTACTACGAACCAGAAAATTTTGATGTCTATTAATTTAACCACTTAAAATAAATTTTCGTAATTTTAAGAAATTTAGATAAGAAGTAGAATAAAAATCTATGTCCTAAAACTAGAATAGCGAGAAATAAGAAAGAAAAAGAGTTCGTCGAAAAAGGTCGAAAAAGAAAAAAAATGGTTGAAAAATAAAAGGTGACGGAAAAATAAAAGAAACTTATCAAAACTTAAAAATACTTGACTAACCTAACCTTATTACTACAACTAACTTAAAATTATAATCGCAAATTGAGATTACTAATTGGAATGATAATTGATACATAGTAAAAGGTGTCTAAAAATATTAAAGCTTACAGGAAAAACTAAATCCCAAATGGAAATAACTTAAAAAGAAACTAAAACTTAAAAAGACGTCGCAAAATTCTAAAGCACCTAAATCTTAGTCTAAAGAAAAAGCACTTAAGGAATTCTACGGCAAAGCCTAAAAATCTAGGAGTAAAAATGACTATGGCAAAAACTAAGTTTAAAATTAAATATGAGCTAAAAATACAAATATTACGCTAAAATGATTAAAAAGGGACAAAATATAAAAATATACAAAAAGTTGTAAAAAGTACAATTTTTATAAAAATATTATTTTTATATTATTTATTTAATAAAACTATTAATTTTACAATTTAATTAAACTAATTAATACTAAATACATAAATTAAATAAAAAGTAAAAGTTAAAATAAAACTAATAATAATAATAATAATTATTAGGGTTAAATAATAATAATAATTAATTAATACCCGTAATTAATGCTCGATTAGAGTTTTTTGTCGCCTGTCAGAAAGTCTCCGCGAGTCGCGGCAATTAAAGCATCAAACCCCGCGAGTCGCGGGGTTCCAGAATTCAGCTGACAGGTTTAAATATTCGACGCGTTTTTTCTTTATTTATTTTTTTTTTATTTTCTGTTTTCTGTTTTTAAATATATAAAAGATATTAAAATAAAACTTATATTTTTATAAACTAAACTAAAAATAAAGAAACTTATAAAACTTAAATATTTAACAAAATCTTAAAAATACTTATATTTTTGTTTTTCTTTTTATATTTTTGAATAATTAAAACGTATTTTTACAAAAACGAATTTTAATAAAAGTTAACTAAAAATCTTTTTTTTTTTTTATATTAGCGTTGCGCTTCCGGCGTTTAAGAGTGTCCCCGGCAGCGGCGCCAAAAATACTTGATGTCAAAGCTAAGGTATACGAAATAGTTTATATTTTACTAGGAAAAACTATTAAATACGATACAATTTTACACAAGATATTTATTTATTTATAGAATGGATATACTTAAACCTTGTTACAACACTTATATGCAGTGTACCTAATCGTACAGTAGTGTAGTTTTTAGTAAGTCCGGTTCGTTCCACAGGGAAATCTTTAAACAAAGCGTAACGCTATATTAGTTTACTTTTATAAAAATATAAACATATATATAAGTAATATTATTATTATAAAGGGGGGTTTTTACCATTTAATGACCGGTTTGTCGATTTTAAGACTTTAGTCGCAGTTAAAACCTAATGTAAAATATAAAATAAATACAAGACTTAAATTAAAGCGTAAAGTAAATAACGATAATGAAATTGCAATAAAAGTGCGATAAAATAAAATTGCGATAATTAAAAAGTACGATAATTAAAAGTGCGATTTAAATAACAATAAATAAAAATGCGATAATTAGAAGTGCAATTAAATATAAAATAAAGGAAATTAAATATGAAATAAAAGAATTATGCTTATTTAAACTTCTGTAATCATGATGTTTGACGTGTTGATTTTAGTTTTATGCCCATGGGTTAATTGTCCTTTGTCCTGGATTATTTAATATGTCCGTCTGGTTTTTGTCCATAACAGTCCATCAGTCATAAATATAAAGTGCGAGTGTCCTCGTCAAATTATTATTATACCCGAAGTTAAATATTCCAACTAATTGGGGATTCGAGTTGTAACAAGGTTTTAATACTTTGTTTAATGAATACACCAGGTTATCAACTGCGTGTAAACCAAGGTTTTACTACTTTGTTAACAATTACACCAATTACCCTTGAATGTAATTTCACCCCTGTTTTAATAATTCTAGTGGCTATTAATCCATTCCCGTGTCCGGTTAAATGAACGATTATTCGTACATATAAATACCCCGCCCATCGTGTCCGATCGAGTGTGTATGGTAATTTATAGGGACGCCCAATTGTAAATCTTTATATTAACATTAACAAACTATCATTTAGTTAAACAAATATAAAGCCCATTAATAGCCCATAGTCTAATTTCCACAAGTGTCGTTCTTTTGTCCAAACTCCAATTATGGTACAAAGCCCAATTACCCAATTTTAGTAATTAGCCCAACATCATGATTACTTCGTTTTAAATAAGCATAATAATAACTTAGCTACGAGACATTAATGTAAAAAGGTTGAACATAACTTACAATGATTAAAAATAGCGTAGCGTTACACGGACAGAATTTCGACTTACACCCTTACAACATTCGCTAACATACCCTTATTATTAGAATTATAATTAAAATTAAAATATAAATATAAATTTTACTTATGATAAGAGAAGAAAAAGATTGATGATTTTGATCAGAATTCGGTTGGCTTTATAGGCAGTTTTCAAATTTAGGGCTCCGCGACTCGCGGCATATTTTGCCTTCAAACTCCGCGAGTCGCGGAGTTTGAAATTCCAGCTCACACTTTGGAGTCTTTCTCTGCCGACGGTTTTTATTTATAAATATAATATATATATAATTAATATAATTAATTATATATTATATTATATTTATATACCTAGTTAACTTGTAATTTTTAGTCCGTTGCGTCGAGCGTTAAGAGTTGACTCTGGTCCCGGTTCCGGATTTTCGAACGTCCTTGCGTACAATTTAATATCTTGTACTTTGCGTTTTGAATCTTGTACTCTTGTAATTTCGAGACGTTTCTTATCAATAATTGGAACCTTTTTTATTGTCTTTTGTACTTTTGAGCTTTTTGGTCGTTTGCGTCTTCAATTCGTCGAATCTGTCTTTTGTCTTCACCTTTTATTATTTAAACGAATATCACTTGTAAATAGAACAATTGCAACTAAAAGCTTGTCTTTCTTGAGGAATAATGCTATGAAATATATGTTCGTTTTTAGCATTATCAATTACCTTGTATTAGAAAGATAACCTACTGTAAGTAACAAAGGTTTCTTGATCTTGGATGATTACTTGGAATGGATTTAGAAAACTTGGAAGTAAACTTGCAATCTTGGAAGTATTCTTGATTTTATGAAACTAGAACTTTTGGAATTTATGAAGAACACTTAGAACTTGAAGATAAAACTTGAGAGAGATCAATTAGATGGAGAAAATTGAAGAATGAAAGTGTTTGTAGGTGTTTTCGGTCGTTGGTGTATGGATTAGATATAAAGGATATGTAATTTTGTTTTCATGTAAATAAGTCATGAATGATTACTCATATTTTTGTAATTTTATGAGATATTTTATGCTAGTTGCCAAATGATGGTTCCCACATGTGTTAGGTGACTTACATGGGCTGCTAAGAGCTGATCATTGGAGTGTATATACCAATAGTACATACATCTAAAAGCTGTGTATTGTACGAGTACGAATACGGGTGCATACGAGTAGAATTGTTGATGAAACTGAACGAGGATGTAATTGTAAGCATTTTTGTTAAGTAGAAGTATTTTGATAAGTGTCTTGAAGTCTTTCAAAAGTGTATGAATACATATTAAAACACTACATGTATATACATTTTAACTGAGTCGTTAAGTCATCGTTAGTCGTTACATGTAAGTGTTGTTTTGAAACCTTTAGGTTAACGATCTTGTTGAATGTTGTTAACCCATTATTTATTATAACAAATGAGATGTTAAATTGTTATATTATCATGATATTATGATATATAATATATCTTAGTATGATGTATATACAGTTAAAATATCGTTACAACGATAATCGTTACATATATGTCTCGTTTCGAAATCATTAAGTTAGTAGTCTTATTTTTACATATGTATTTCATTGTTAATACACTTAATAATATATTTACTTATCATTTAACATAATTAACCAAGTGTATTAATATCTTAATATGATTCATATGTACCTAGTAAGACGTTGTTATAACGATAATCGTTATATATATCGTTTTCGAGTTTCTTAAATTAATAGTCTCATTTTTATGTATATAACTCATTGTTAAAATACCTAATGAGATACATACTTATAATAAAATCATGTTAACTATATATATAACCATATATATGTCATCGTATAGTTTTTACAAGTTTTAACGTTCGTGAATCACCGGTCAACTTGGGTGGTCAATTGTCTATATGAAACCTATTTCAATTAATCAAGTCTTAACAAGTTTGATTGCTTAACATGTTGGAAACACTTAATAATGTAAATAACAATTTCATTTAATATATATATAAACATGGAAAAGTTCGGGTCACTACATTATATACTCCATTACCAACATACATCGAGATTCAAAACACTCGATCTCCAGGTTTTCAGCCCACCCGTCGAACCTCATGATTCATCGACCTCCACACAAAAGCGAACACGTGCTTAACAACCGAACACCAAAACCCATTTCCATGGCTTGGTAGAAACATTTCCCAGATACTAAGGAATGCTTGGTGGCACCAAGTCTTACGCCCTTCGCCCGACAATCAACGTCACCATTGGGTACTTCCATTAGGAATGTCACCCATAACAACAATATGAACAACACAAGGCATTATATCAACTCAAATTCAAACGGCACTTAATAAATAATCAAAGGGCATATTTATTAAAACGAAACGTATCTTAACGTCTCTTTGCCGCACCCGTCCCCGCTAACTTGGGACATTCTGACTTACGATGTCCTTCTTCTTGGCAATTGAAACACACCATACCATCACCCTTTGGTACCGAACATTCCCAAGACTTGTGACCCCTCATGCTACAATTGTAACATCTAGATGCACTAGAATCCGGTATACCCGTCCGCGTACCACCCGTGCTCACACTCGGACCCTTAGTCCTCTTACTCGGAGCACCATACGAAACAACCCTTCCCTCACTTGAAGGTTCACCAATCTTTGATAGCGTATACGACTCGAAACCTCTAGCCACGGCGAATAATTCCGCAAACAATTTCGCGTGACCCCGGCTAATCTTATTCTTCAAGTCATCATTCAAGGTTCGATAGAAATCTTGTATCAATAAATTATCATTACCCAAATACTCCAGGCAAAAACGAGCCTTCACCATAAAGGTCGTCTTGAGAGTATTCAAATCCATAGAACCCTGTTGCAAATTTCGCAACCCATTACGCATTTCCGACAAATCAGCTGAAGTCCGGAACTCCTCGAAGAATTCCTTCTTAAACCCGTCCCACGATAACACCATAAACGGTTCACCACCGACAAGATCAATCTTACCATCCAACCAATCCTTTGCCCTACCCCGCAATAAACTAGTAGCGAGTCTCGTCTTCTTCTCAGGAGGGCATTCAATAGTACGAAAACACCCTTCGACATCCGAGATCCAAGTTGTGCTTACCAAAGGATCCGGTTTTCCATCATACATCGGGGGTTTAGTCCTCATGAAGCTCTTAAGACAACGCTCCATTTCACTACTACCCCGAAATTCGGAATACTTCCTATCCATTTCTTCTCGAAACGCACTCATTTGTTCCGCAACGGCGGCCGCAACTCTAGAGTTAAACTCATCGTCATTCGTCTCGATCTCGTTTCGCGTCGTCATTCTAAAGAATGCAAAACGATTAGTTCACGAACGTATAAAACAATACGCATAACACCGCCCCATCTTGCTCAACACTCGTCGTACATCACTTGTTAGACACGATTTGCACCCGTAATAAGGTTTGCAAGTCCTTATTACGCACACACGTCGTCTCAACTCGTTAGTACAACGACTACCTCCCTCGATGATATAACCAACACAACGACGATTCTACGCGATATAAACACACGTAAGGGAATAGCATCACAACACAAGCCAAAAATCCTAGTTAGTCCACCTACAAACAAGGCACTAACTATAACCCGTTCCGACCCATTCACCTACAAGTCCCGCAACAAATAAGCACACACAAAAGTCTAAGTCTAGGCACCTATCTCAAGTCGCCTAAATCCCTTAGACCATGCTCTGATACCACTTGAAACGACCCAACCCGTATTAAAACCGGCACATAAATTTTTTTTCCTTTTAATACGCTTTAAATAACACTTTAGGTCCCAATTGTGTTTCCATAAACATCTTTAATACAATAGAAGGTTTAATAAACCTTAAAACATTTAATACATTGATTAATTGTCCAAACGGACATACACGACCCGACTAGTTTAGTTTCCAACCAAAACCGAGCATGGTGATTTGGGACTACGCTACCCAAATCCTAATCGAATACAAAAGCAAGATCTTCTTAGCAACCTAGCCAAGATCTCTAATCCCCAAGCTTACCCGAGCCGCCAAGCATGCGATCCTATAAAAATAGCAACAACGAGAGGGTAAGCTGACGCTTAGTGAATGATAATATACTACATACATATATATGTATAAAATGGACACGCCACACAAATATCAAATACAACATACTGAAGCATCCATGTATAAGGCAACTACACTAAGCATACCGTACGATCTCTAAGCAACAAGCTAAAGATATCAACAAAGTATAAGTTCACCAACGACGATGTGAACAACGCCAATAAGCTACACCTGGAGGGTTAGTTACAACATAACATTACATTAATATATATATAACAATATATAAACAACCGAGGTTAACCCCTTAACCCGACACCGAGAACCAAATACCACCATGAAGATTGGCCAAACTACATGAGCCTTAGTAATCCGAAACCACACGAGATTACTATCTTCACAACACAATATCGAGGTTGGCCGAACTACACGAGCCTTAGTAATCCGAAACTACACGAGATTACTACCTCAATAAGATGACCGAACTACACGAGTCATCGTGAATCCGAACTACACGCGATTCACTTCTCAACAATATCAACCCTTCGCCATTGGGGTTATAACATCTAAATCACAACCACATGTGATAACGTACACACAAGCGTGTACCTCGCCAAAGGTGGTCAACCAAAACGCACAACCATGCCAATTGGACCTATACACAAGTCCATCAAATCCACCTCTATGTGAAGTGAGCTCTATAACCGAGAATCACTTCACCCGACCCGCACCCATCCTACACATACATATGCACATAGGATATTAACACTCACCTTGTCGCCTTGAAGAAATGCTTCCAAGTAATCCGCAACTCGTCAATGGAAAGTACCTAATCCATTATCACAAATTCAACAACACACTTAGATTGGATCTACAAACCAACCCAATTCGGCACTTAGTGCAATTTCGACCCAAATGCACTTCCAAGGACAAACTGCGCCCAAACTAACCAATAATCACTAACACAAGTGATAATGGTCCTAATATGCCAATTAAACGCGAACACAAGTGTTAAACACTTATCGTTCTCAAAATCGCCCATAAACCCTAATTTTGACCCATAAGGTCAAAATCTCACCATTTACAAGTTTTGACACCAAAACATGTTTAACTCGGTTTTATACTTCAATTTAATCCATTTTAAGTTTACAAACCTCATCGAATCGACATTCGGGTCATAATCCTCAACAAACCCTAATTTTGACTCTAGTCAAAATTAGTCAACCACAAGAACCCTAAAAGTCTCTAAAACATCAATAATCGCTAATACTAGTGATTATACACCATCCTCAAGTTTTAAACATGGTTAAATTATTAACCAACCCAAAACCCGCCTTTAACAACAATAAACCCGAATATTGGTATTAATCTCCAATTAACAACTAAATGGTTTTCACCTATGAATCATACAATCAAAAGCCCCAAATTTGAATGATGAACACAAAAATGAAATTCGGAGTTAGAGCTTACCACTAGTATCACCATGTAGCCAAGAACGAGGAGAACAAACTTGTCAACTACGCCAAAGATCAAATCCCGTTTCTTCCTTTCCAAAAATCCGTTTGAATCCAATTGGGTGTTTGAGTTTTTGAGAGGAAAATGAAATGAAAAGGGAAAAGAAATTAGGAAATGAAAGGAGTGGATGAGATTTAAGATCTCAATCTGGTTCAAACGCAAAAAGACCAAAATGCCCCTCACTTTACCTAAATATTGCGAAAACAGGAACCAGTTCGCCCACATTGCCTCGCCGCGGCCTTAAATGTCGTGCCGCGACATTTGCCTAGGTCTGGGATCATTTTTTGTTGGACTTCTGATCTGATTTCCAGTTAATTGCCGCGCCACGACCTCATTTGTCGCGCCGTGACACACAGCGTGATCTGAGTCATTTTCTTGCATACAAGACCTCAACACCCGAACATGTCCCGAACCCTTCATAGGCCTGTCGTACATACACAATACACCTATAAATCATATACGGGGAAAGCGGGGTGTTACATTAGCGGTTGAGATGGTTAACCGGAGATGGTGTTAATCGACTCAAGAAAAACAAGAATCCATGGTGGTGGTTGATAGATGAAGGTGGCAATGGTTTGGTTTTATGTTTTGTCGATAGTTTTCGAGTAGCAACACAAGTGATAGTTGTAGTAGGGTTGGTTTCAAGTGGTGAAGAGGGTGCAACGGTGGTAGAGGTGTCGATGGATGGTGGAGATGAAGGGTGGTAGTGTAACAACCCTCACTTTTTGACTTCTAAATTACTGAATTAACCCTAGGGTTATATGTCTGACTATATGTATTAAGGGTTGTTATATACAATTAAATATTGACCGAATAGTAATTTTTAGTCAACAATGTACGCTTAAATAAATAATATATTATTAATTTATATAATTTGACATAATTTAACTAAGTATATAAACTTTGTATCACTTTTATTATTTAGTTAATGTATTATATATTTAACTATATAATAAATCCAATTATATATAAATGTAATAATATTTACAAACTTACTAAAACTATAGTTTAATAATTAAAATCATAATTATTATTAAAAATACAAAATACCGAATTATTTATTATTTTTATGCAAAATTTGTATTTATTAATTAAATAAAACAAAAATTAAAAAAAATAAAAATAAAATATTATTGACAAATATTCTTGGAAAAACATTAAATAAATTTGTTTATTTACATAAAAAAAATCCTTAAAATAAATAATAAATAAATGAATAAATAAATAAATTACTTTTTAATTAAAAATTTTAATGGAAAAACTACTTTTATTATTTTATTTTGTGCATTATCCCATGACTAACATTTAATACTTTTTAATTTTAAAATCTCATTAAGAATTAAATATTTCTTTTTCTTTTAATTATTTTATTCTTTTTACCTAATTTTTTCAAGTATAAATACCCCTCATTTCTCATTCAAACTCACACCAAAATTTCTCTCATTCTCTCTTTGAAGAATTACTACTAGTAAGTATTCTTTTCTTACTTTTTATTTTTTTTACTTTTTACTTTTTACTTTTTACTTTTTACTTCGGTTATTATTTTTACCGAAATATGTAAATAATGTTATAAATTATATGCAATTAAAAATAAAATAAATAACATGTATACACTATTACTATTACTAGCACCTATAACCTACTACTTATATTGTAACATAAAAACATTTTGGGATATGTATTAGAGATGTATAGATCTTCGAACTTTCTTGACGAATGGTTTCTATGAGATTCTAGGCAGAGGGTTTGGATTTCCGATTTAAAGGGTCCTATGGCTCAAGCCCCTAGATCTAAATTAGCTATTCGAAGGGAAAGGGGTGATTGGAAGCTTATCTAATACGACAAGTATCCTAAAATGGAAAACACTGATAAAAGTAGAAACTCTCTATTCATAGAAACTTAGTAAAATAAGAAACTTTCTAAAAATGGAAACTTTATAAAAATAGTAACTTACTAGGAATAGAAACTTAGTAAAACAAACTATACTTAAACGCATACTTAAACTTAAACATGGGCAAAACACTTAACTACTCTTAAATATCAATAGATTGACTTTCCTGCTCACTCGTTCAACTCTTTATTCCGAGGAATAACACTCTATCTACTTACTAAGGTGAATTCATAGCCCCTCTTTAATTGCTAGCAAACTTACTTACTTTTACTTGGGGTGAGACACATGCTATTTTTACTTTTTACACTTTAGACACAAGTACCAACTATTAAACTGTAATATGTTGGGCTATGACCAGCAAGTCCCCAACCGACAAGTATAAACGATAACTTGTTACGGGGCAAACTTCAAAGTCTAGTCTAAATATCAGTACCAACTATTAAACTATGCTATACCCGGCTATGTCCGACTAAGTCCCTACAGTGATATTTTTAATTGCTGCGGCATTCTTAATTATTGGGGATAGGCCTATCGGGAGTAACGTCCCCGATACATTTGACCAAGTCATTGTATTACTTAATAATGAAATTAAACCGACAAGGACAGACACAACTTATCATGGGGCAAACTTGAACGTTTAGTCTAAATATCACGCATTGGCATAACTTTTTGATCCTGCGGGAGATCAACTTTACAAACTAAATCTTGTGGTCTAAAACAACGACAAACTTTTTGTTAAACCTATGAACTTCACTCAACCTTTTTGGTTGACACTTTAGCATGTTTTGTCTCAGGTACTGTTTGATTCAAGCTCTTATACTTACTGCTTATGTGATGCTACTTGGACATAGGATCAAGAGATATCGCATTTATTACTTCTGCATGTGAACATTTACGATATTGTTATTCCTGTCATTGTAACGATATTTCATTTTTCGCTGCGTACTCATTATAGTTAAATTCATCATTTAGTATTGTTCTCGTTTATTATAATATGTTGGTATGTTTTGATATTAGTGACGTTCCTTCCAGACCCTATTGGGAGGATGTTACAGGTAGTGATGGTGATTGAGGACTTGTTGGTGATGAGTTTAATGATGGTTTCAAGTTGGTAAGGGTGCACAAGGGAACAAGTAAAGTCTTAGTTTGGTAACTTTGATCAGAGAAAAATGAAGAACCGGGTTGTTATAGGGTGATTAAGAGTGATGGAGGATGGTTGTCGAAAGATGGAAGGAGAAGAATGGTGATGTAGTGCTCTCTGTATTTTATGTACATATCTATATATGTATATATAGATTAGATGAAAGGAATAAGAACTGTAACTTAAATAATATAATAATAATAATTCACATTCTCAATCAATTGAAACAGAAATCAAGTGCATGTGAATTTAAATTGTCTGACTCTACCGACAGTTTTCACGGACTACTATTTCATATCCCGTTGTGAATCAGTGGCGGATAAAAAGTACTCAGATAAATTCCAAAATTTTAAATTAAATTCTTTTATTTATTTAAGTCATTATGATATAAAATTTGATCATTAATTTATTAAATAAAAATTACATCAACTGTCCCGCTCGATTCTGGGTAAAATATAAAAAGTGTAAAAATTTAATAATTAGATTCTAAATACATTTTTAGTAAGCCAAAAATTTATAGAACTCATTTTTGGATCACCGTTTATTTTAAAATCATATAAGTTCGCATTAAACTGATTTAATATCCATCGAATGGCAATTGAGTGTTACTGTGGTTTACTAATTAGATTCGAAATCACAAAATATATATATTTAATATTCTTTATTTATATATAGATATGCTTTAAATAATAATTATCATAATATCATATTTTTATTTTATTTTGCATAAATAAATTTTAATATCAACAACATATAATATTTCAAATTATATTTTTAATTATTATTTATATATATACACATATCTATTTACAAATAGTTGTTCGTGAATCGTCGAGAATACTCAAAAGGGTAATTACATAAATGAAAACACTTCAAAAATTTTGAGATTCAACATTACAGACTTCGCTTATCGTGTCAAAAATATAATATCGTATCGAGAGTTTGGTTTAAAATTAGTCGAAATTTTTCGGATCGTCACACACATTATGTTATCTGCACAGATCATAAAAGTCTACAGTATATATTACCGCATAAAGAAATGAATATGAATCAGAGAAGTTAGCAAGAATTAATTAAGGATTATGATTGTGAAATCCGATATCATCCTGGTAAAGTGAATGTCGTTGCTGACACACTAAGTCGCAAAAGATCCGTTGATAATGTGAAATTCATGCGGATTGAAATTTTGTCCGACCTGGTGAATCGTTTAAAGATAACTCAACTAGAAGCCTTGAGGGATGAACATCTAAACGCCGAGTTAATGGTGAAACCAAAAGAATATTTAATCGATGATTCTCGAGGACTAAAGACTTATCTTGATCCGGTCTTGGTGTCGTTGCTTGGAGGATTAAGGGATTTAATCTTGACTGAAGCGCACAAGTCGAGATTGTATGTTCATTCGGATAGTACAAATATGTAACATGACCTGAGAGTGTTATATTGGTGGCCTAAAATGAAAACCAACATTGCACATTTTGTGGAAAAGTGTCATATTTGCAACCCGAGGTGTTAATGACTGGTTAACATTACTAATTCGTGGAACGTTTTCCACCGATTTTATATGTTGTCCAATAAGTGTGGGGAAAGTTAGAATCCACTAGGAAAATGTTAATGTGGGGACAAGTCAAACTTATGAATCATTTATAAAGTATTCGTCCAGAATGTACGGATATTCGAGATCAACCTTCTACCAATTTCCGCTTACTACTCATCACCCTGGGGAAGTTCTCGCTCCTTTTTACTTTTACTTTTGCCTTCTTTTATTTTATCATTGTAGTCTGATTTCGTGCAAGTGAGGGCATTGCACAATCTTAAGTGTAGGTGAGGGGTGAATTCTTCACTTAATTAAAAACCCAAGGTAAATTTTTTATGGAAATCCTAATAAAATGAGGTTTGTATGGTTTAAAAATCACACTTGGTTTTATTTGCAATGCACTATGAAAATTGTTGCTTTTGATTAATAATGTTTACCTTTTAAAGTAACTAGTTTCTGACTCCCAACATGGTGAAATTTTTTTTTTTTTTTTTTAATTTTGAGATGGAATAAATTGTAAAAAAAAAACTAAAATTAAAGTAATGTAAATGATAAAGAAATATTCTAGGATTTTAAGTTAGCCTTTTTATTTTAAAACTAATTTTCAGCCAGTTTACCCAGGTCGTTAGCACCCAGTATGCGTGCTAGATACAAATAGTTACCGTAGAAAACTTAACCTTCTTAGGAATAACCTAATTAACCAAATTTCCATTCCTAACCCTATTTTTGAAAGTATAATTTCTTAGTCAAACTTATGTCTTTTAATCTAATCTTAAAGCTAATAGAACTACTCTCAACTTCGAGATCGGACTACTTGTTTAAGATAGGAAGTAAACGGCAAAAATTGTGAAACGGTTGCAAATTTATAGCCACTACCATATGGCATAATACGCATGGACCACACATGGATCACTAAGGCAGCAAAAGAGTCCCAAGGGTCAACTTAAAAAATTGCCAAATGTAAAGTTATTTGCAAAGCATGAAAGTAAAAGAAATGAAAAGTAAAAGAGCTCAATGAAGGCCAATGAGAGTAATGAGAGCAAGAGAAAAGAGTTCCAACGAGAACCACACACTTATAAAAGCTCTAGTTAAACAATAAAAGAGTCCAATGATGATCAACTATTGTATAAAACTGGTTTAATAAACATTAGAACCACTTATACTCCTTGGTCTGTTTCAGACTAGTTCTTATTATAATAACTAAACTTTAATGATTAGACATCTTTTTGAATTTGCATTTTGCTTCCGCTTTTACGCCCATTTTATATCTCGTGTCAAAGCCACCCTGATAAACCAAATTCTGATATAAACTATCCCTTTAATATTTCTTTTGATAGATTACGTAGGTGAAATTCATAAATAAGTATCAATCTTTGAAAAAATTTTAAGATAATTTTCAGCTAAAAACATAAGACTAACTAAAGTATTGTCAAAACATCTCATTAAATCTTATGTTTGATAAAAATACCTAAGGGAGTATATTTTTAAATATTTAAACCTTTATTTGCTTGAGGACAAGCAAAACTTAAGT
This sequence comes from Rutidosis leptorrhynchoides, assembly GCF_046630445.1. Taxonomy (NCBI): domain Eukaryota; kingdom Viridiplantae; phylum Streptophyta; class Magnoliopsida; order Asterales; family Asteraceae; genus Rutidosis; species Rutidosis leptorrhynchoides. The sequence continues at coordinate 180,479,226 of NC_092340.1, read as the reverse complement.
GTGGGGGATTTGATAACTCTCAAATTATACATATTTTTCATCATTTATATTGTCGTTATCAAGCATAATTATATAAATATAATGAACTTTTGATGCTTTATTATGTAAATGTTGATTATAGGGTCATATGCGAGAAATTGGTGAAAAATGAGCTCAATATTGAAGAAATGCTGAAAATCTGCGTGCTGTCACGGTTTTGGCCATATCTTGAGCATCCGGACTCCGTTTTCGACGAGCCACATGTCAAAACGACCACAAGACAAAAATCTACAACAAAATGAAGGAAGCCGCCGGCTTGGAAAAAGGGAAGCAACCTGATTCAGGTCAAAAAGTCAAATTTTTCCGGACAAGTTTTTCTTGGCCTCGAAGCTCAGATCTGAAGTGAAACTGCTGACTTGGCATCCGAAGCCACCGGCTTGACCAAAAAAAGTGTTTTCTTGTGCGTAAAGACCAAGTTTTGATTGGAGAAAAAGTAACCGCCAAGGGAAGCCACCAGCTTCGTACGAAGCCACCGGCTTGGCATGGTTTTCGAGGTCCATAAATACTGGCCGAATTTTACAATTTTATGGTACCTTTTCATTATATCACTCTCAAATCTCGAAATTCTTTAGTTTAGGGTTTACTTTTAATGTAAAGTTATTATCTTGCATTGGATTCGAGTTTTAATTCAAGTTAATGAAGTTTTTTTTATTCCTCTTTATTGCTTTGTAAGGTATAATCTTGTTTACTTTATCGCATCTTTTCAATTATGTCTTTATTTATGTTTAACTGCTTCTGTTCTTCTTCTAGTATGAACTAAAAGTTCATAGTGGTTACTTGGATGAAACTGTGAAAATCTGGGAAAACATATGAAGCCACCGACTTCCTTAGTCCAAGCCGCCGGCTTGGTTGAGCCTAGCCGCTGGCCTCGTGCTTCAGTCCGTACAGTCTTTTGTTTTTTCCAGATCTGTATGTTCATGTTTCTATGATGATTATTTGAACTGTTTAAGATCCGCCATGATTAAATAACTTGTTTGCCATGCTTAATGATTAAATATTAAGAATATAGGATTAAATAGTCATTGATTCTATGGTCTTTTATTCGACTCATATCACTTGTTTAGATCTAGTCCATCAAATATAGTGTTTGGATTTCATGCAACTTAGGTAAACATCATTGGTAGTTATACAACTAGTTGAACTTGAATCACACTTATATAATAGAACTTATTATTGTTAGGCTTAATCGAAGATCCTTTGTTTATGAGTGTGTGATTATCAATTGCATGAGAACTTGATTATCGTTGATTTTCACCTAGTAACTTGAATTAATCTAATTAGGTTTATTAGTTTATCCAATTGTAAGTCTAATTGAATCTTGCTTTGATCAACATCAGGTTTATATGATATTTATCATATGATTATTTGAATGCCATGAACGAAGACATTAGTTGTGAACATCACTTAGTTAATGTAAGCTTTAGGTCCTACTTTATGAATGATATGCGACACTTAGCTTAACATTTTAGGGGTAATGATTGGTCTATGATTGTTATCTTGCTATTTGTTAATATAAGTTATGAAATAATTAATATTTTACCTTATGATTCACACGTCCTAGTAATCACTTCTCTTTTATATTGTTTATTTCATTTAAATCTTTATTCTATCTTTCCTAAATAGTTTATTAAAAGTTATAAATAACGTACCTCAAATTGTCTCTTCCCTAAGAGATAATAATTCAAGCTTAAACAACAACCAAAAACATAATATATATTTCTAATTCTTTAATAAGAATTAAACTATAGAATAAAACAATAACTCTTATCTGTTTCCACGCTCTCTTCGGACGATAACCTAAAATACTAATCTGATCGGGTCTTGTTTCTCGTTAGGGTGTTAAAAGTAAAATAAAGGTTTTATAAATATAAAAGTTGAAAGGCAAATTAAGTACTACTGCACACACTTTTGACACATCAGTGGATCGTTTGACGAAAAGTGCACTTTTCTTAGCCACCAGTGAGAAAACATCATGGACTAAGTTAGCTTAGTTATACTTAAATAAAATAGTACCGCAACATGGGATTCCATTATCTATTGTGCCAGATCCAGACTCAGGAATCGTTTCTAAATTTTGGAAGATTCTGGAAGAAAATTTAGGTACTCGTGTTAACCTTAGTACATCTTATCATCCTCAGACCAATGGTAAACATTAGAGGATATGTTAAGAGCTTGCGTGTTAGAATATGGTGGATCATGGGATTCTCATATACCATTGATCGAGTTCGCCTACAATAATTCAATCATTCAATATCGACATGCCACCCTATGAGATGTTATATGGTAGACGGTGTAGAACTCCAACTTGTTGGTTAAAAGATGGTGAGAAACAGTTTGTAGGCCTTGAGATTGTGCAAAAAACTGCATATAAAGTTGCAATAGCTCGTGAAAAGTTAAAATCCGCCATAGAGAGACATAAAATGTATGAAGATCCTCGTCGACGACCAATGAAATTTGCTGAAGGTGAGCATGTCTATTTGAAAGTGTCACCGTGCAAAGGTGTAATTAGTTTTGGCAAGCGAGGAAAGTTAGGACCGAGGTATATTGGTCCATTCAATATCAAACAAGTGTTAAATGATTAGACAATGGTCTTGGATCTTCATACAAAATTAGCCGATATCCATGATACATTTATCATTTGTTATCTTCGCAAGTGGAAAGGGGATGACGAAAGTCAGATTATAACTGTGCAGGATTTGAGAGTAGATATGAGTAAGAAATTAGTGGAGGAACCTGTTAGAATTTTAGACAAAAAGATTACTAAGCTACGTTTGAAAAAGATTTCGGTGGTGCTTGTGGAGTGGAAGTATATTTTGGGTGCAAACTTAACGTGGGAGACTGAGGAGTTAATGATATCTAGATACCCTCACCTGCTTACGTGGGCAACCAGATTCCGAGGACGGAATCTTCTTAAGGGGGTAGATTTGTAACAACCTCAATTTAAACCTAGTTGTAATGACCTTTTTACCCCTGTGTTAATTATTAGTAGTTAAATAATTATGTGTTTATAATTAAATATGTAAGTAGTTCTATTCTTTTTGGGACAAGGGTCACAGAAGATATTTGTTTATGTGAATCGGACCACTTTAGGACCACTTAATAAATTGTGTTTCAGATAACTGGTAAATACCCATGTGACATGGGGATGAGGTTTCCTCACCATAAAGAAACCTCACGTCTTTTATATACTCCCTTCATGACAACCTTCCAGTTATGGATATTTAAAACCCTAGACAACCCTCTACTTCTTTAATCTTTAACATCAAAGTATGATTCTCAAGCTTTTGATTTCGTGATTCATTTCTAGTGTTTCTCAGTATTATAAACGAGGTAATATGAACGCTTTTGAGTGCTTTTAATTTGGTTATTTAATAAGTTTAGTCAAGCTATGGTTACGGTTTAATTCTTCATGATATATGTTTGTTTACTCAATTTTATGATTGTGAAAGATCATATATGTGTTGTACGAGATTCTTGTGCCTATAAATCGACCAAAACACGTAGAAATAGTGATTTGGATGTTAAAATCAAAAAAGTCAAGGCTTCTGCTATTCTTACAGTTTTGTGCGGATGACCTGTCATCCGTACGAACAAGACCTCGATCGTGCGAACGAGAGAGCCTCGTTCGTATGAAGGATTGGTAAAAATGTCCTTACCTAGTTCATGTGAACTATTTGTGGTTATTCGAATAAGTGATTGATTATGGGAACCAAATGATTATTGTCTTAACAATTTTGGTGTTACTCCCTCGTGCGAACCAGAAGTGGCTCGTGCGAACCAGAAGTGGCTCGTACGAACGAGCCATTTATCCGCACGAATGACTAGTGGACAGCATGAATGACATTATGACAAAATGATTTACCCATACATGTCATCCGTACGAATGAGACCTCATCCGTACGAATGAGCCCTCATCCGTATGAATGAGCCCTCATCCGTATGAATGAATGGTGGATCGTGCGAGTGACAATGTTTAGTAAATAGGTTAAGTGTAATTCTAACCCGTTTGTCGTCCTGTTGTGTTTAGCTATTAAGATATATGAATGCGGTTTGGAAAAGTGTACTAACTTGGAATATGATATTCTTAGGCGGCAAAGGAAAAGATGAAAGCTCATTAAAAAGATCTGTGAGTTCTTGTGCTACCAGGTGAGTGGGACTATCCTTATGAATATGATTATATAGTGACTAGTGTCATGCTTATAATTATACCGTTTAGTGTAGATTGTGTCTGTGTATGTGATTATGTTTGACTACGTGCACCTAGTGATACCATCATGGTGTTGTCTTGAGAGAAGAGGTCAACCCTTCCTTCATGGTGTTGTCTTAACGAAAGTGTCTTGGGTCCAAGCGTTGTTGTTCAGTGGAATAGTTCCAATGAAGCGTATGTTGCATTAGGAGAACTATTCTAGTGACTTAGTAGCAAGGACTATCGGTAAACTCTAGCCCGACCAGCTAGTGGTTGAAGGCCCGGCCAAGCCGCCGGTCCTCTATTTGTGGTATGTAATTAGTTACAAATGACTTAAGTTGTGCTTGATACTTATAGTGATATTCCTCTGGATATTCCATTCACTTAGCGGTGCGTTAACTGCCCCACATTTTCCTCCCTTGCAGGTTAGGTGTTGCATGCTAGTGGATGGGTGCAGTAGGGTTTCGAAGTTATGTTTGACATAGTTGTAAACTCTGAGGTTTTGTATAAATGATATTATAAATGGTCCATAATTAAATAACACCAGTAACTTTGTGTAACCCTATATTATGTGTGATTGGTATATGATATGTTTAATTACTTTCACCGTGATTTATGAAAATGTAAGGTTTTACAAGTTACTACAACATCCAACTTAACATGACCACAATATTGTTCGCTTTGCCTGCAGGTGATTTTTCTTGGCAACCAAACACGATGACCACTTTCTTAGTAGGTCACCCATCCTGTAGTGTCCTCACCCGAGCACACTTAACTGCATCATACTCACATACTTGTCTGCTTGTGGTTCCAAAATGCGTTGTGTTATTTAAGTGTGAGTATTACGTTATAATTGGAATGCCCCGTTAATATTGATTATAAACGTTTTATATTAATTGGTTTCATTGCGAGGTTTTGACCACTATATGAGACGTTTTTCAAAGTATGTATTCGTTTTCAAAAACAAACCATAACCTTTATTTTATCGACAAAGGTTTTAAAAGACATAACATAGATTATCAAGTAATGATAATCTAAAATACAACGTTTACACACGTCCAGTACATAATGGTTAACAATAATATGATACAACAAGGTGTTTTTTGAATGCAGTTTTTAAACATTATCATACAAGCATGCTGACTCCAATACCTGTCTTTAATTAGCATGAAACAACGGAAGTCTTTAATAATCACCTGAGAATAACATGCTTAAAAACGTTAACAAAAATGTTGGTGAGTTATAGGTTTAACCTATATTCCAAATTGTAATAATAGACCACAAGATTTCATTTTTACATTACACATAACCTGTGTAATAAAATAATACACATAACCTGTATATAAAAATCATTCATATGATGAACACCTGGTAACCGACATTAACAAAATGCATCTAGAATATCCCCAAAACAGAACCACTCGTCTGTAGAGTATGAACCTCGAAGTACAAAAGCATCCATAACCTGGATGGGGGTTGTTAGGCCCAATAGATCTATCTTTAGGATTCGTGTCAATTAGTGGCAATTATAATAAACACTAATTCTTAGGTTACCAAGCTAAAAGGGGTGATATCCGGTATAATAATCCAACCATAGAATGTAGTATCAAGTACTTGTGTCTATTTTGTAAAACATTTATAAAACTGCATGTATTCTCATCCCAAAAATATTAGATATTAAAAGTGGGATTATAACTCACTTGAATAGATTTTCAAATCGTTGAAAATCGGACTTGGTCTCGAATCGATTCACGAACCTATAACATATATATATATATATATATATATATATATATATATATATATATATATATATATATATATATATATATATCAAAGTATGATATAAATACATTCACATCATATTTTTATTTACGTGTTGATGAATTAAGTTGTTAAGTTAGCAGTCCAACGTTAGTAGTCCAAAGTTAGTAGTCCAATGTTAGTAGTACATATATAGTTCAATATATCACCTAAAATAATCAAGACATATTGTACACGTATTGTACAAGACTCAATCAAGACCCAAGGTACAGCTATTGTCTTAGAATTAATCTAGACGTATTGTGTACATGGTGTCTTTCGATATATCCGACGTATTGTGTAACTATTGTCTTAACTAATCAAGATTATATTATATTGTCTCAAACTTAACCAAGACTAGTAAATTACAAGGAAATACTCATGACATGCTTAAATACATGTATAATACAAGAAAAGTTAGCTAGGATATGGTTAGTATAGATTTTGTAAAAATAATCCCGTAGCCTTTTAGGCTATTTCTAACCAATATTGTTTTGCCCATAACTTCTTCATGACAAATTGGTTTTGAGTGAATCAAATTGATGTGGTTTCATAATGAACTCTATTTTATAAAACTAAACTGAAAAAGTGGTGGTTTATAGTCAGAGTTATAGGTTACAAGTCCATTTTTGAAAGAGGTCATTTCCGTCGAAAGAACGACATCTTGATGACTATTTTGAAAAACATACTTCTACTTTGAGTTTAATCATAATTATTGGATATATTATCATGTTCATATTAAGTATCATTTTCCTAAAATACAAACTTTTAAATCAAAGTCTATGATAGTTTTTAATTATCCAACCCAAAACAGGCCCTGGTTTCACTACGACGGCGTATGTCCAGTTTTACGGTGTTCTTCGTGTTTCCATGTCTTAAATCCTTAAGTTAGGATATCATATAGATATAATACATGATTTAAGTTGTTTATAAAAGTCAAGTTAGAAGGATTAACTTTATTTACGAACAAGTTTAGAATTAACTAAACTATGTTCTAGTGATTACAAGTTATATTCTTCGAATAAGATAGTTATACAAGTATGAATCGAACGATATTATGAACATCGTTACTACCTCAAGTATAGTAGGTAAACCTACTGGAAATGATGAGAAATAAACTTGAGCTTTAAAGGATCTTTGATGGCTTGGAAGTTCTTGAAGTAGAATCATGACATGAAAACAAGTTCAAGTAAGATTACTACTTGATTTAAGATAGTTATGTTTATAGAAATCGAAACAAAGCTTGAATATGATTATTACCTTGATTTAGAATGATAACCTACTGAGAAAAAAATAAAGGTTTCTTGAACTTGCAAGTGTTCTTGAGATGGATCAAAAGTTTGGGAGCAAACTACTTGAAATTGGATGACTATCTTGATATGTTCTTGATCAAGCTTTCCTATGATGATTCAAACTTAGTTTTTGATTATTAAACTTGCTGAATTGATGAAGGGTTTTTTAGACTTGAAAGAGATGAATATTAGAGAGATTTTAGAGTAGTAAAATGGAAATGAAATTGATGTATGTGTGTGCATGTTGGCGTCAAAATGGATGGCCATATAGGCTCCATTAGTTTGTAATTTAGTTAATCATTCATGGTAAAAGACAAAGGTTAAACCCTTCATGTTTCTATAATGGTTGATGAGTCATTTAGGGCTGCTAAGAGCTAAATTATTATGTGTATATACCAATAGTATATACATCTAGAAGCTGGGTGTTATACGGGTGAAACTACCGTATGAATACGGGTAGAATTCTTGATGAAAACGAATGGGAATACCATTATAACTATCTTTGTTAAGTATAAGTATTTTGATATATGTTCTTAAGTCTTTCAAATATGTATTAATACATCATTGTACGATACATATGTATTCATTATGATTTAGGGTTTATTTCGTCGTTAATCGATACGTTTATGTATTGTTTCGAACCTTTAAGTTAGTAGTCTTGTTTTATGTATATAGTTCATTGTTAATATACTTAATGATATACTTAATTATAATTTTATCATGTTAAACATAGTGTATTAATATATCTTAATATGATACATATGTATTCATTTTAGTTAAGACGTTATTACGTCGATAATAGTTACATATGCATCTCGTTTCGTAATCCTTAATTTAATAGTCTCATTTTATGTATATAACCCATTGTTAATATACTTAATGAGATACTTAATTATCATTATATCATGTTAAACATATATATATATATATATATATATATATATATATATATATATATATATATATATATATATATATATATATATATATATATATATATATATATATATATATATATATATATATATATATATATATATATATATATATATATATATTATCATGTCATTTACAAGTTATAACGTTTGTGAATCGTCAGACAAACTGGGTGGTCAACCGTTAACATAAAACTCATTTCAATTAATCAAGTCTTAATAAGTTTGATTGCTTAACATGTTGGAAACATTTAATCATGTAAATATTAATCTCATATAATATATTCATGGAAAAAAAATTCAGGTCGTTACAGCACCTATCCGTTAAATAAATTTCGTCCCGAAATTTTAAGCAGTTGGAGGTGTTGACACATAATCTGGAAATAAGTGCGGGTATTTCTGCTTCATCTGATCTTCGCGCTCCCATGTGAACTCGGGTCCTCTACGAGCATTCCATCGAACTTTAATGATTGGTATTTTGTTTTGCTGGAGTCCTTTAACCTCACGATCCATTATTTCGACGGGTTCTTCAACGAATTGTAGTTTTTCGTGAATCTTAATTTTGTATAAAGGGATAGTGAGATCTTCTTTAGTTAAGCATTTCTTCAAATTCGAGACGTGGAAGGTGTTATATACGCTGGCGAGTTGTTGAGGTAATTCAAGTCGATAAGCTATCGGTCAAGCACGATCAATAATTTTGAATGGACCAATGTATCTTGGGTTTAGTTTCCCCCGTTTACCAAAGCGAACGACGCCTTTCCAAGATGATACCTTAAGGATGACCATGTCACCAATCTCAAATTCTAAATATTTTCTTCCAACATCCGCGTAGCTCTTTTGTCGACTCTGGGCGGTTTTCAACCGTTGTTGAATTTGAATGATTTTCTCGGTAGTTTCATGGATAATTTTCGGACCCGTAATCTGTTTATCCCCTACCCCGCTTCAACAAATTGAAGACCTGCACTTCCTACCATAAAGTGCTTCGAACGGTGCCGCATCAATACTTGAGTGGTAACTGCTATTGTAGGAAAACTCTGCTAATGGTATATGTCGATCCCAACCATTTCCAAAATCAATAACATATGATCGTAGCATGTCTTCAAGTGTTTGTATCGTCCTTTCACTCTGCCCATTTGTTTGTGGATGATAGGCAACACTCATGTCTAGACGAGTTCCTAATGCTTGATGTAACGACTGCCAAAATCTTGAAATAAACCTGACATCACAATCAGAGATAATATAGGTTGGTATCTCATGTCTGGAGATGACTTCTTTCAAGTATAGTCACGCCAGTCTCTCCATCTTATCGTCTTCTCTCATTGGCAAAAAGTGTGCTGATTTGGTAAGACGATTGACTATTATCCAAATCGTATCATAAACACTTGCAGTCCTTAGCAATTTAGTAATGAAATCCATGGTAATGTTTTCCCATTTCCATTCCGGGATTTCAGGTTGCTGAAGTAGCCCTGATGATTTTTGATGTTCGGCTTTGACTTTAGAACAAGTCAAACATTCTCCTACATATATATCAATATCGGCTTTCATACCCAGCCACCAAAAATGTTTCTTAAGGTCTTGGTACATTTTCCCCGCTCCGGGATGTATTGAATATCTTGTTTTAGGTGCTTTGTTAAGTACCATTTTCCTCGAATCTCCAAACTTTAGTACCCATATTCTTTTAGCCAAATACCGAGTTCCGTCTTCCTGAATATTAAGCTGTTTCTTCGATCCTTTGGGTATTTCATTCTTCAAATTTCCTTCTTTCAAAACTCCTTGTTGCGCCTCTTTTATTCGAGTAGTAAGGTTAGTATGAATAATTATATTCATAGCTTTTACTTGGATAGGTTCCCTTTCCTTTCTACTTAAGTCGTCGGCTACAACATTTGCCTTCCCCAGGTGGTAACGAATCTCAAAGTCGTAATCATTTAACAGCTCAACCCACCTACGCTGCCTCATGTTCAGTTGCTTTTGATTAAATATATGTTGGAGACTTTTATGGTCAGTATATATGACACTTTTGACCCCATATAAGTAATATCTCCACATCTTCAATGCAAAAACAACAGCACCCAATTCCAATTCGTGAGTCGTGTAATTCTTCTCGTGAATCTTCAATTGTATAGACGCATAAGAAATTACCTTCATTCGTTGCATTAATACACAACCAAGACCTTGCTTTGAAGCGTCACAATAAATCACAAAATCATCATTCCCTTCAGGCAATGACAATATAGGTGCCGTAGTTAACTTTTGCTTCAACAATTGAAACGCTTTCTCTTGCTCATCCTTCCATTCAAATTTCTTCCCTTTATGCGTTAATGGAGTCAAGGGTTTTGCTATTTTGGAAAAATCTTGGATGAATCTTCTGTAGTAACCAGCCAATCCTAAAAATTGACGTATGTGCATTGGAGTTTTCAGGGTTTCCCATTTTTCAACAGCTTCAATCTTTGCTGGATCAACCTGAATGCCTTCTTTGCTTACTATTTGACCGATGAATTGCACTTTCTCCAACCAAAATGCACACTTAGAAAACATAGCGTACAGTTCTTCCTTCCTCAATAAATCTAGCACCATTTTCAAATGTTCACCGTGCTCTTGGTCATTCTTAGAGTAAAGGAGTATGTCATCGATGAAAACAATGATAAACTTGTCAAGATATGGTCCACACACTCAGTTCATGAGGTCCATGAATGCAACTGGTGCGTTCGTCAATTCAAACGGCATGACCATAAACTCAGAATGACCGTAACGTGTTCTAAAAGCAGTCTTTGGGATATCATCCTCCTTCAACCGCATTTGATGATATCCGGAACGTAAATCAATCTTCGAATAAATAGACGAACCTTGCAGTTGATCAAATAAATCTTTGATTCTTGGTAGTGGATAACGGTTCTTGATACTAAGTTTGTTCAACTCTCAGTAATCGATACACAACCTAAACGTACCATCCTTCTTCTTGACAAACAACACCGGAGCTTCCCACGGTGATGTGTTTGGTCAAATGAAACCATGCTCCAAAAGTTCTTGTAATTGGCTTTGTAATTCCTTCATTTCGTTGGGTGAAAGTCTGTAAGGAGCACGAGATATCGGTGCAGTTCCTGGTACAAGATCTATTTGAAATTTGATGGATCGGTGTGGAGGTAGTCCCAGTAATTCTTTCAAAAATACATTGGGAAATTCTTTTGCGACGGGAACATCATTGATGTTCTTTTCTTCGGGTTTGACTTTCTCGACGTGCGCTAAAATTGCATAGCAACCTTTCCTTATTAGCTTTTGCGCCTTCAAGCTACTAATAAGATTTAACTTTGCGTTACCCTTTTCTCTGTACACCATTAAGGGTTTTCCTTTTTCGTGCAGAATGCGAATTGCATTCTTGTAACAAACGACCTCTGCTCTCTCCTTTTTCAACTAGTCCATGCCAATTATCACATCAAAACTCCCTAACTCTACTGGTATCAAGTTAATTTTAAACATTTCACCAACCAGTTTAATTTTTCAGTTTTGGCATATTCTATCGGCATTAATTAATTTACCGTTTGCTAACTCGAGTAAAAACTTATTATCCAAAGGCGTTAAAGGAAAACTTAATTTGGCACAAAAATCTCTACTCATATAGCTTCTATCCGCATCTGAATCAAATAAAACATAAGCAGGTTTATCGTCAATAAGGAACGTACCCGTAACAAGCTCCGGGTCTTCCTGCACTTCTGCCACATTTGTCATACCCCCAAATAGGGCCAGGGGTAGATATGACATTTCAATACCATTGCACAATTATAATAACGAGAACGACTCTAAATGAGACGTTTAATAAAATCAATAATTTAATTTGTAGTGGAAACGAAATTGTTTTACATGGTAAACCCAAATGTAATAAATGTTTAACAAATGCTAAGATATAAATAATGTGGACTCCAATGCATCAGCAAGCAAAGCAACATAGGGCAGCACATAAGCTATTCTTCATCTGAGACAAACATGCTTTAAATGTCAACACAATGGTTGAGTGAACATCATAGGTTTAATAATTATTAAGTTTTAGACCACAAGTTTTATTTATAAAAAAATCAAAATATTCAATGCGCCATGAGTTATAATATCGAGCTAAACATTAACCCCTGACACTGTACGGGTGTCGGTAATCATTATTATGTACCCCCTTGAACATCGATCAATGGGTAGAGACGTCGCTCTCAATAGGCCTACTCACAATAATTAAGCTTGCAACATTTTAATTCCAGCAATTATCGATATTATAGTGGGGATTTGCATGTAAGGATACAAGTTAACAATAATCTCATGAGGTTGCATATCACGAAGTTTAGGCACTTGTGTCTAAATTGAATATCATTTAAAGCAAGCATGTGTCTCACCCCAAGATTTATAAAATACATTAAAATATGTAAAAAGCGGGGCTATGAGTTCACCTTAGTAGCACAGAAGAGTTATTTCACAAGAGAAATGAATTGAACGGAAGAACGTGATCGAGATCTCAACCTAGAGATAGAATGTACGATCAGATATTGCATAAGTATAATAACTATAGTAATGATGATGGTTTTCTAAAAGAAATTCCATTTTCGAAAAGTTACTATTTATGGAAAGTTTCCATTCTTAGTAACTTCCAATTATAGAAAGTTCGGATTACAATCTTTAGTAAGACGTTGTACACCCTTACCCAAATCTCGTTGCTATCATACAAGTCATTCGGATGATCAGTTGTTACCGGGCGCCCAGGATTCTTGACCAGATTCTATGTCTTGGCATTCGAAATACACAAGCGGTTTCCATAAGGCAACAAGGACCACCCTAGGCCATATGTAGCGGTGAGTTTCATATATAGTGCACGCTATCTTTCGATTATAACCTTCACATTATGTCTAAGTCATAATCTATGTTATTATATTATATTTATTATTGACCTAGTATTTATTTAATTCATACTTTTAATGAAAGTATTTATAATTATCTTATAATTATTTATTAATAATGTATTAATAATATATTACTATGGTTAGTGCTATTATTTATTATTAACTTTTAATTATTATAAAATAACTAAAGTATTTTAATAAGTTATAATGTAAGTATTTATTAATAATGTATTATTATTATTATTATTAACTTATATTATAAACATTATACTTATTATTTATCCCTTTTTAAATTCATTTTTAATTATAAATAATATTCTAATAAAACGTGTCAGATATGAATTAGCAGATACGCTAAGATATAGATTTTGTCTATACACTATTCATGCAGTCAATGCAGTAAAACGTGTCTAGACTAAGAATGATAAGCAAATAATTTTCGACACAAAATGATAAGTAAAACTTTTGACATGCAGACACGGTCGAAGTCCAGACTCACAAATGCATCTAAACAACTATCAGTTAGACACACTAATGCAAGACCTGGTTGGCTAAGACCACCGCTCTGATACCAACTTTAATGACTCATCCTAATCCATCTGGACGAATACATTACATTTGGTTACATCGCGAGGTACTTGACCTCTATATGATACATTTTACAAACATTGCATTCGTTTTTTAAAAAGATAAACTTTCATTACATTGAAAGTTGACGGCATGCATACCATTTCATAATATATCCAACTATAATTGACTTAATAATAATCTTGATGAACTCAACGACTCGAATGCAACGTCTTTTGAAATATGTCATGAATGACTCCAAGTATTATCTCTAATATGAGCAAATGCACAGCGGAGGATTTCTTTCATGCCTGAGAATAAACATGCTTTCAAGTGTTAACCAAAAGGTTGGTGAGTTCATTAGTTTATCATAACCAATCATTTCCATAATTTTAATAGACCACAAGATTTCATTCAATAATCATACACTCGCAAGTGTTTAAAATTCATTCATATGGATTGAACACCTGGTAACCGACATTAACAAAATGCATCTAGAATATCCCCAAACATATAATCGAAGTACTAAAGCAGTTCAAATTCTCTGACTGGGGCGGGTCAAGGCCCATAGATCTATCTTTAGGATTCGCGTCAATTGGTGGCAATTATAATAAACACCAATTCTTAGGTTACCAAGTTCAACAAGGGCGATATCCGGTATAACAATTCAACCATAGAATGTAGTTTCGATTACTTGTGTCTATTTCGTAAAGCATTTATAAAAACAGCGCATGTATTCTCAGTCCTAAAAATGTATATATTGCAAAAGCATTTAAAAAGGGAGCAAATGAAACTTACAATACTGTATTTTGTAGTAAAAATACATATGACGACATTGAATAAGTGTAAGGTTGGCCTCGGATTCACGAACCTATAGCATTGATATATATATTAACACATATAATGGAAATCACAAAATTTTATTTATATATATATATTTTATATATATACTTTATATATATATATATATATATATATATATATATATATATATATATATATATATATATATATATATATATATATATATATATATATATATATATATATATATATATTTGTAGTTATGTAGAATTTATACTAATTTCTATTTAAAATTATGTATTATATCTTAGATCATAGGTTATATCTATTTAATTTGTATGTATATATTTAAGATAATTAATATTTATATATTTAGTTATTTCGTTATTTATATATATATATATATATATATATATATATGATTAGTATTATTTTAAAAATTAGTAGTTTGTTATACTTAAAAATATGATAATATGTGTGATATATATATATATATATATATATATATATATATATATATATATATATATATATATATATATATATATTATATGAAACATTAATATAATTATTGTATATGTAATAAGTATTTTTATTTCTTCGCTATAATGATACTCATAATACAATATTAATCATAATAATAGTAATAATGTTAATAATTATAATACTTTGTTTAAAAAGTTCATAACCATAACTATTTTCATATCATAACCATATTCATGTTCTAAATATTAAACATTTTATAATCGTTTATAAATCGACACATAATCTTAATTATATTCGTAATCAATTCATAATGCTCATAGTCTTATATTATCACAATCTCGTTCACGATATTACAATTATACTTAATCAATTCCTAATAGGGTTATTATCATTTTATCATAACCATAATAATTGTAGTAATAATAATAATAAAAATAATGATATTTAATAATACTTATATTACTAGTCCTTATACTAATAATAATACTAATAACAATAATACTTATATAAGATAAGAATAATAATAATAACAATAATAATGAGGATAACAATAAATGATAAATAATAATAATAATAATAGTTTTGATATAGAAAACTACCTTCCAAGGTCTTTTAAAAAAATTTGCACCAAGACGGGTTCGAACCCGAGACCTCTCGCTCACCCGTACCAACACCCAACCATCACGCTATTGCGTGTTTTTCTGTTTTAATCCATAAAGAAAAACATAAAACCCGTTACTTTCTGTTCTCTCTTCTCCTTCTTCTTCGAAATTTTTTTTTTCAAAATCAACCAAAGCCAATCTAATTACAAAAGGATTATATTTTTGGGTTTAGAGATTAGAATGGAAACAGATTCCCACGTTATTGTTTTGACTCAAAAGAAGAAAAAAAAAATTTTAAAATATATATACAGCAGTTGTGATAATGCTAAAAACGAACATATATTTCATAGCATTATCCCTCAAGAAAGACAAACTTTTAGTTGCAATTGTTCTATTTACAAGTGATATTCGTTTAAATAATAAAAGGTGAAGACAAAAGACAGATTCGACGAATTGAAGACGCAAACGACCAAAAAGCTCAAAAGTACAAAGTACAATCAAAGTGGTTCCAATTATTGATAAGAAACGTCTCAAAATTACAAGAGTACAAGACGCGAAATGCAAAATACAAGATATTAAATTATACGCAAGGACGTTCGAAAATCTGGAACCGGGACTAAAGTCAACTCTCAACGCTCGACGCAACGGACTAAAAATTACTTGTCAACTATGCACATAAATATAATATAATATTTAAATAATTCTTAAAATTATTTATATATTATATATATTTATATAAATTGTCGGCAGAATGCAAACAAAGACATGTGACCTGAAAAAGCCGGCCATGCGATCGCATGGTCTGGAAGGCAAAAAACCATGAGATCGCATGGTGAACAGGGACAGGTCTGGTCCTATAAAGTTCGCGAGTTTTGGACGAATTTTTACATCTTTTTCTCTTCTTCCTTCATACGTAAATATATATATATATATATATATATATTATATTTTAATTTTAATTTTAAATTCTAATAATAAGGGTATGATAGCGAATGTTGTAAGGGTGTAAGTCGAAATTCTGTCCGTGTAACGCTACGCTATTTTTAATCACTGTAAGTTATGGTTAATGTTATTTTTAATTTAATGTCTCGTAGCTAAGTTATTATTATGCTTATTTAATGCCGAAGTAATCGTGATGTTGGGCTAAATATTAAAATTGGGTAATTGAGCTTTGTACCATAATTGAGGTTTGGATAAAAGAATGACACTTGTAGAAATTAGACTATGGGCTATTAATGGGTTTTATATTAACTAAACGATACCTCGTTAATTTAATATATAGACTTATAATTTGACGTATTTATATATAACCACATACGCTTGACTGGGTACGGTAGGCGGGATATCTATAAATACCAATAATTATTCATTTTACCAGACACGGAATTGGATTAATAGTTAATAGACTTGTTGAAACAGGGGTGGATTACATTCAAGGGTAATTGGTGTAATTGTTAACAAAGTAGTAAAACCTTGGACTACACGCAGTCGATAACCTGGTGTATTCATTAAACAAAGTATTAAGACCTTGTTACAATTCGAATCCCCAATTAGTTGGAATATTTGACTTCGGGAATAAGGATAATTTAACGAGGACACTCGCACTTTATATTTATGACTGATGGACTATTATGGATAAATCCGTATGGACATATCGAATAATCCAGGACAAAGGACAATTAACCCATGGTAATAAAACTAAAATCAACACGTCAAACATCATGATTACGGAAGTTTAAATAAGCATAATTTATATATTTCATATTTAATTGCACTTTTAATTATCGCACTTTTATTTATTGTCATTTTATTTAATTGCATTTTTAATTATCGTACTCTTTAATTATCACAATTTTATTTTATCACACTTTTATTTATCGCAATTTCATTATCGTTATCTACTTTACGCTTTAAATTAAGTTATATTTATTTTTAATATTTTACATTAGGTTTTAACTGCGACTAAAGTTTTAAAAATCGACAAACCGGTCATTAAACGGTAAAAATCCCCTTTTATAATAATACTACTTATATATATTTTTGTATTTTTACAATTATAAGTTAAAACTAATATAGCGTTAAGCTTGTTTAAAAGATCCCTGTGGAACGAACCGGACTTACTAAAAACTACACTACTGTACGATTAGGTACACTGCCTATAAGTGTTGTAGCAAGGTTTAGGTATATCCATTCTATAAATAAATAAATATCTTGTGTAAAATTGTATCGTATTTAATAGTATTTCGTTGTAAAAATAATACTATTTCCTAGTACACCTCGCACACATCAAGTATTTTTCGCGCCGCTGCCGGGGAACTACTGGCTTAAACGCCGGAAGCGAAACGCTATCTAAAAAAAAAGAGATTTTTTATTAAGTTCTTTGTATAAAAATATATATGTTTTAAATATTAAAAATATAAAAATATAAAAAGAAAAAAAAACAAAATATATATATATATTTAAGGGTTGTTCAAAAATATAAAATATTTCTATTTCTATTTTTAGTTTGTAAAAATATAAGTTTTATTTAATTTATATAAATACTTTTTATAAATATTAAAATAGAAAATTAAAAAAGAAAAAAAAAAAAAATATATATATATATATATATATATATATATATATATATATATATATATATATATATATATATATATATATATATATATATAAACCTCTAGGCCCGTTACTGTAGCAGCCCAGCATTTGGCCCGAATCTGCTGGTCATGCGACCGCATGAAAGCATAACTAGAACTCCATGCGATCGCATGGAGTGATTTGACAGGCCCGGTACATCTGATCCATCGAATTAGAGTTTTAATTAATATTAATTATTAATATAAACCCTAATTAGGGTTTAGTTTTTAATTATTTGTTTTAAGTTTTTAATTTATTTGTATTTTTAAGTGTAATTAGTTTTAATAAATTATAAAATTAATAGTTTTATAAAATAAATAATATAAAAATAATATTTTTATAAAAATTGTACTTTTTACAACTTTAAGTTTATTTTTATATTTTGTATCTTTTTATTTGTTTATTCGTAATATTTGTATTTTTCGCTCGTATTTAGTTTTAAGACATAGTTTTTGCCATAGTTATTTTTAATTCTAGATTCTTAGGCTTTGCCGTAAAATCCCTTAAGTACTTTTTCTTTAGACTAAAATTTAGGTGCTTTAGAATTTTGCGACGCCGTTTTTATATTTTTGTACCTTTTTAAGTTATTGCCATTTGGGATATAGTTTTTCTTTTAAGCTTTAATATTTTTAGACGCAACTTTTAATTCTTAGTTTTTAGATTTTTAAGTTTCGACGCACTACTTTCTTATTTTTATTTTTCGACGCGTATTATTTTTCGACATTTTCCGACGCGCTCTTTTTCTTTCTTATTTTTCGCCACTCAAGTTTATAGGACATAGAATTTTTTTTTCTATTTCTTCTCTAAAATTTCAAAACGAAAAATTATTTTAAGTGGTTAAATTGATAGACATCCATTTTCTGGTTCGTAGTAATAGTTAGATTTGTACGTGGACTGGGTTATTGGAGCCAAACAGTACTCAATTATATTGAGACCAAACGAATCCTGCCCCTCTGCTGCATCTTTTGGCTATTCAAAACGTGGGCAAAATCAGAAAAGTCTATTAATTTGATAACTTATATAATTTTTCTTATTTTTATAACTAATAGGATATTCAGTGAATGCACCGAGCAAAACGTTCACCACCTTTTGTACGTTCACCACCTGTAACTCGATCAAGACATCTAGCAAATATTGTCGCCGTTGATTTTTCTTTAGAATCGTCATCCAGTCGACCAAGTACTCCAATTCAAATTTCTGATAATCTATTTTTTGAACCCGACCTCACAATTGAGAATTCGGAGAATATTCAGGGACAATTCAGAGATCCTGAACCATTAATCTTCCCTCCGGAACCACCAATCATTCAAACAGAGATTTTAGAGGAACCAACCATTAAATTAGAATACTCTAGTGATTCAGATTCAACAAATTCAATTATGGAGAATCTGGAACCTCTAAGTATGGAAGACCGAATCAATGTCAAAGGACAAAGGACAAATTATGAAATCAAAGGACAAATTCTACACATGGTAACTAATCAATGTCAATTTAGTGGTGCGCCGAAGGAAGATTCAAACGAACATCTTCGTACCTTTAATAGGATCTGTACACTATTCAAAATCTTAGAAGTGGAGGATGAACAGATATATCTCATGTTATTTCCCTGGACTTTGAAGGGAGAAGCCAAAGATTGGTTAGAATCGTTACCTGAAGGGGCGATTGATACATGGGATGTTTTAGTTGAAAATTTTCTTAAACAATTCTTTCCGGCATCTAAAGCCGTGAGACTTCAAGGAGAAATTGTTACGTTCACGCAAAAGCCAAATGAAACTCTATATGAGGCGTGGACAAGATTTGAAAAGTTATTAAGAGGATGTCCGCAACACGGTTTAGACACCTGTCAAATAGTACAAATATTCTACCAAGGATGCGACATCACTACAAGGAAAGACATGGATATAGCAGCTGGTGGTTCCATTATGAAGAAAACAGCAACTGACGCTTACAAAATTATTGATAACACTGCTTCCCACTCACATGAGTGGCACTAAGAAAAAGATATCGTTAGATCATCTAAAGCAGCTAGAGCCGATTCTAGCCATGACTTAGATTCCATTTCTGCAAAGATAGATGCTGTCGAGAGACGAATGGAAAAGATGACTAAAGATATACACTCAATATGAATTAGTTGTGAGTAGTGTGGAGGACCACATTTGACAAAAGATTGTCTCAGTATTGAACTAACAATGGAACAAAGAGAGAATGTTTCATACATAAACCAAAGGCTTGAAAATAATTATCAGAATAATTATCAACCGCCAAGACCAATCTACAATCAAAACCAGAATTATAACTGAAATGTTCCATACAACAATCAACATGGTCCTAGTAATCAATCAGTATCCAATAATACTTACAATCAGCAAAGACCTATTTTTTAAAACAAACCACCACAAACCGATGATAAAAAGCCAAATTTAGAAGATATGATGTCGAAGTTAGTTGAATCTCAAACTCAATTTTTCACATCTCAGAAACAAACCAATGAACAAAATGCTCAAGCATTTAGAAATCAACAAGCTTCTATTCAAAATTTGGAACAAGAAGTAAGCAACCTAGCAAGGTTGATAGGTGAAAGAAAACCGGAAAGTCTACCTAGTGATACAAATGCTAACCCCCAGAATGAAACAGCTAAAGCCATTACCACAAGAAGTAGTATTACACTTAAACCACCTGAAATGCCTGTAATTTCTGATGAAGCTATTCCTACTCCACAAGAACCACAACCTGAACAAGATAAGGAAAAAGAACCGGTAGTTGAAAAGGATAATGAAGATAACAAAGTTAAGGCAAAACCTTATGTTAAACCATACCAACCACTACTTCCTTACCCGAGTAAAATGAGAAAAGAGAAACATGAAGCCGAGCAATCCAAATTCTTGGATATGTTTAAACAAATAAATGTAAATCTTCCTTTCATTGATGTGATTTCAGGAATGCCTAGATATGCTAAATTCTTGAAAGATTTAATCACAAATAGAAAGAAAATGGAAGAACTCTCAGCTGTTACTATGAATGCTAATTGTTCTGCAGTACTTTTGAATAAGATACTAGAAAAATTATCAGATCCAGAAAGTTTCACAATTCCATGTTTTCTGGGTAGTCTTAGTTCAATAGAAGCATTGGCAGACTTAGGTGCTAGTATAAATCTAATACCGTATTCACTATACGCTAAACTAGACCTTGGAGAATTGAAACCAACATGAATAAGCATACAACTATCCGATCAATCAGTAAAATATCCTAGAGGGATAATGGAGAACATGCTAGTTAAAGTTGGTACTTTAGTATTTCCAGTAGATTTTGTTATTCTGGACATGGAATACGATTCTCGAGTTCCTCTCATATTAGGAAGACCATTCTTAAACATTGCTAAAATAATAATAGACGTGTTCGGTAAGAAATTGACCCTAAGTATAGAGGATGAGAGTGTTACCTTTTCAGTTGATAGAGCCATGCAACAACCGCAATATACAGATGATACATGTTATTATATTCAAACTATAGATTCACATGCAGAATTGTTAGAAGAATTTCCAGAATTACAAGGAACAGGAGAATGTTCTTTAGGAGAAGGAACTGAACCAATTAATGAAACTGAAATGTTAGCTACACTTATGGCTAATGGATATGAACCAACAACAGAAGAAATTCAAATGCTAAAAGAGAAAGACAGATATCGATATAAATCATCGATAGAAGAACCACCGACATTAGAGTTAAAGCCACTTCCAAACCATTTGGAATATGCTTATTTACATGGTGAATCTGAATTACCTGTAATAATATTGTCTTCTCTTACTGAAAATGAAAAATCTCAACTCATTTCTGTGCTAAAAGCTCATAAACCAGCTATTGCATGGAAGATTCATGACATTAAAGGCATAAGTCCTTCGTATTGCACACATAAAATCCTTATGGAAGAAGGGCATAAAACGTATGTGCAACGCCAAAGAAGACTAAATCCTAATATGAAAGATGTTGTTAAGAAAGAAATTATTAAACTGCTTGATGCATGTTTAATTTATCCAATCTCTGATAGTCCATGGGTAGCCCAGTTCAATGCGTGCCTAAGAAGGGTGGCATGACTGTCATCACAAATGAAAAAAATGAGCTTATTCCTACAAGGACTGTAACAGGATGGCATGTTTGTATTGATTATAGAAAATTAAATGACGCCACCAGAAAAGATCACTTTCCTTTACCTTTCATTGATCAAATGTTGGAAAGATTAGCTGGAAATAGTTACTATTGTTTTCTTAACGGTTTTTCCGGATATTTTCAAATTCCAATAGCACCTGAAGACCAAGAGAAAACCACGTTCACGTGCCCTTATGGTACTTTTGCTTACAAACGCACGCCATTTGGACTTTGCAACGCCGCTGCAACCTTTCAAAGGTGCATGATGGCAATTTTTCATGACATGATAGAAGAATGGATGGAAGTTTTCATGGATGACTTTTCAGTCTTTGGTGATACATTTGAATCATGTCTAGTTAATCTTGAACGAATGCTTATTAGATGCGAACAATCAAATCTAGTTCTTAATTGAGAGAAATGCCATTTCATGGTTAAAGAAGGCATCGTTCTTGGTCATAAAATTTCAAACGAAGGAATTGAAGTGGATAAAGCTAAAGTAGATGTAATTGCTAAACTTCCACATCCCACCAATGTTAGAGGAGTTAGGAGTTTTCTAGGGCATGCCGGTTTTTACCGACGTTTCATAAAAGATTTTTCTAAAATTGCCACTCCTATGAATAAACTCCTAGAAAAAGATGCTCCATTTATCTTTTCAGATGAATGCATCAAATATTTTAATATTCTTAAAGAAAAACTCACTAATGCGCCGATTATGATAACTCCAAATTGGAATCTACCGTTTGAACTTATGTGCGATGCAAGTGATTTTACAATGGGAGCCGTTTTAGGACAAAGGATTGAAAAACGATTTCAACCTATTTATTATGCTAGTAAGACGTTACAAGGAGCACAAACGAATTACACAACTACTGAAAAAGAACTCCTTGCTATTGTCTTTGCTTTTGACAAATTTTGATCATATCTCGTTCTAGCTAAAACGGTGGTCTATACCGAGCATTCTGCTCTTAGATACCTATTTTCGAAACAAGATGCCAAACCAAGATTAATCCGTTGGATCTTACTCTTACAAGAGTTCGATATTGAAATCCGAGATAAAAAGGGAGCAGAAAATCTCACCGCTGATCATCTTTCTCGTCTTGAAAATCCTGAATTATAAGTTCTAAATGAATCGGCCATACAAGACAACTTTCCTGATGAATATCTATTGAAAATAGATTATAATAAAATTCCATGGTTTGCATACTATGCAAACTACTTAGTATGTGGATTCCTTGAAAAAGGATTATCGTACCAAAAACGAAAGAAATTCTTTAGCGATATAAAACACTATTTCTGGGAAGATCCACATTTGTTTAAAAGTTGTCCCGATGGAATAATACGCCGATGTGTATTCGGAAATGAAGCCAGTCAAATATTAAACCAATGTCACACAGGACCAACAGGAGGGCATTATGGGCCTCAACTCACAGCAAGAAAAGTTTACGATGCTGGATTCTATTGGCCTACAATTTTCAAAGACGCACACCTTCTTTGCAAATCCTGTGATGCTTGTCAAAGGGCCGAAAAAATAAGTCAACGTGATGAAATGCCACAAAATGTCATTCAAGTATGTGAAGTATTTGACATTTGGGGTATTGACTTTATGGGTCCATTTCCAAAATCTCATAATAATCTCTACATTCTCGTTGCCATTGATTATGTATCTAAATGGGCGGAAGCACAAGCTCTCCCAACTAACGATGCACGAGTTGTAGTCAACTTTTTAAAACATCTTTCTGCAAAGTTTGGAACACCGAAAGCTTTAATAAGTGATCGGGGTACTCATTTCTGTAATAATCAACTTGAGAAAGTTCTCAAAAGATATGGAGTAACTCATAAAATTTCCACTGCATATCATCCACAAACAAGTGAACAAGTTGAAAATACCAACCGAGCATTAAAACGTATTCTAGAGAAAACCGTAGGATCAAATCCTAAGGAATGGTCCATTAAATTGGAGGATGCACTCTGGGCTTTTAGAACAGCCTACAAAACTCCAATTGGTACCACACCTTTTAAACTTGTTTACGAAAAAGCATGTCATCTTCCAGTAGAAATTGAACACAAAGCATTTTGGGCTTTGAAGACATGTAATCTTGATTTACATGAAGCCGGACGTCTACGGTTAAGTCAATTAAATGAATTAGAAGAATTAAGACATGAAGCATATGAAAATTCGTTAATCTATAAAGAAAGAACGAAGAAATGGCATGATAAAAGAATCAGAAGTTCAAAAGAATTTAAAGAAGGAGACAGAGTTCTTCTTTTCAATTCACGATTCAAGCTATTTCCTGGAAAAATGAAATCAAGATGGTCTGGACCATTTATAGTCAAAAGAGTTTTCCCATACGGAACAATAGAGTTAATAAATTCAAATTGGATTGAATTTAAAGTTAATGGTCACAGAGTTAAATATTACGTACATGATCCGATGGAAGTTGACAACGAAGTTAATCACAATTTCAACACCACAGCTAACTAAGTGTGGGGAGAATCAAGTCTTTTAAGGGTAATATGTATTTCTGTTAGAGTTAGATATTCTGTTTTCGTGTAGTTCTCGAGAATGGAATCCGAATGGTCTTTCCCTAGCAGACCCTAAAGAACTAGTCTTCTCCCCCCATTCTGAATTTTTATTTTTTTAAGTTTTACGAGATGAAGACTTCCTGTGAACTGAACCATGGTCTAATGCTACATGCTTTAATCACTAAACATAATAATGACACACTTCCAAGTGAATTGGTATCATTAATCAGAGGCAAATTGGACGGAGTAAGAAAAGAATCCAGGAACGAAAATAATAAGTTACATTTTGGTAAAGGAAAATCAAAATCCGCAGCGAAAAGAAGAGCACGACACCTTGAAAGATGTCACAAATACGGAAAATGGTCACACGAAGGAAAATGCTCGACGAATCAGACATATTCCAATATTGAATTCGTTACTTTATGCAGAGATGGACCGTTTATATGTTTCGAAGAAAAAACGTTGAATGCTCGAGGTTACGCCTATGTAGCTATGAAAAACCAATTAGTCCGACTATCTTATGAGTGGGCTAAAACAGGTCACTGAGAATTCCATATCACAGGTAAGTATGTACAGTTTTTATTTTTATTTTATTGTTTTTAACCTTTTGATAATAAACGCTAAATTGTTCGCCATAAAGTATTAAATTGGTATTCAATAAAATTAGGATTTGCGACCGAAATTATTGATATCATACAAAAATTTATTACATCACTGCGAAATTTACCGTTTATTCATAAGGTATAAATATCTTTAATCAATCAATCCAAAATATTTCAAAAATTCGTCAGGAGTAAAACTAGGTAATATAGCCGAAATTACTTTACCGAAGAGGGGCGTATATTTTTGATAATATTTGATTGATTAAAGTGGGATAAAAGACCAAAAAGATTTTAAATTTTATTTTTACTTTTTTTTTTAAAATTAATATTAAATTATTAATGTAACTTTTTAAAATCAATATATTTAAGTTTATAAATATTAAAAAAAATTAATATTTTTAATATAAGTTTATATGTATAAAAACAAAAATATAATATAAGTTTGCATGTATAAAAACAAAAATATATATTAATTTGGTGTGAATTTTTAATTTTCAATAATATGAATTTTTAATTTTATGCATTTTAAATTTAAGTTTGGTGTGAATTTAAAAACAAAAATTTACTTTATTTCACTAAGATAAAAATATGATTTTTAAAATTCGTCGTGAGTTGAAGACTAGGTCGTTGAACCGAAATTGCTCTACCCAAGGGAGGGACGAGAACTTTTATTATCATTATTTTTAATCTTATCGAATTGAAGTATGCCATAAATATTAAAAAACCCAAAAATCTTTGCTTTTAAAACAACGATTTGAATTGATAAATTTTAAAATTTTGTTGAGGGACGGACTAGGACATCGTTCCGAAATGCACTCATCCTAAAAAGAAACAAAATTTTAATTTTTAATTAATTATATATTTTATTAGTATAAGGTTTTTATAAAAAAAAAAAAAAAAAAAAAAAAAACACTAAAAGTTACTGTGCCCGAACCCCATGTGATCGCATGGGATTTGGCCTTCCAATCCATGCGATCGCATGGAGCTGGAATTTTGGCCAGAAACAAAAGGCAGTATGTTCTGCTCTCTTCACCACAACACACACACATATACGAACCACACTCCCAAAACCTCTCAATTTTCATCAAATTTTCACCAAATTCAACCAAATTTCTTGCTACAATCCGATCTAAACATGAAATTGTTCAGAAGTTTATCAAGAAAGGTAACAATTACATCCCTAAACCTCTTTAAATTTGATTTTAATTGTTCTTGAGCTATATTTTTTCTAATTTGATTTTGTTAATTTCTAGTGTAATTAGAGTTAAATTGTTAGTATTTTATGCATGTATAACCTAGATTGATGCTATTTAACATGATTTGAAGCCAAAAACTTTAAAATTTTTAGGAATCTAGGGTTTGTGTTCTTGAGCAATTTGGGGCTTTTTGATATAAACAGGTTATGGCCGATTTTTGTCATGAATTATTGCTAAATTAAGTAGTGTAACATGTTTAGGTAGTTAAATGATCCAAACTTCGATCCTAAACATGATTTTTGAGAATTAAAGTGGACTTTTTAGGTACAAAATTCATGAACTTGATTAATTTGATATAATTGCCATTTGAGACTTGTTTAATTGTTAGTAATGAATGTTTTAACATGTTATTTGAGTTAAATGCTTATGAACTTTATATACATTTTCATATATGCTTATTTGAAAAAGTGTAGAATTGTAAAAATTGTGAAAATGTGTATAAGTTTAATTTTGATTTAACATGTTATTGTAATTGTTTCAATTTGTTATTTTGCTAACACTAATGCATATTTGGATGCACAAATTTTGTGTTTAATGTGTTTTGCAGAGATTTACAGATATTGATGGTGCAACATCATCATCTAGACAACCACAACCAGAATCTGAACCAGAAATGCAATATGAACCTGAACCGGAGCAACAACAGGAACCACAACAACAGCCTGATCAACACGTACCTTATTATGATCCGCTACAATTTGTTGATTCCTTCACAGTATTTCCGATGCATCCACCAGTAGAATACCCAACAATTCCTGAACACAAGTTGCATCCTAATCTGAGATTCGATAGAAGCTGGAGATATTACCCATCATATCAAAGTAACAAATTCAAACTGCTATCGAAAAATGTAGAGGTGCCAAGAGTAATCGATTAGGATCCTTTGGAAAGGGTCCAACTAGCTAACCGAGTTAGACTCCATCTGATCCAAAGGTATGGCAGTTTTTCATTTCCCGATTGGGAACGTCTATTCACCATTCGTAGGCCTGTATATAAGGAATGGTGTGTTGAGCTGATGAGTACTATAGCATTAAATGTAGATGTAGATAGATTAGATGATAGAAGTTTTCTTAGGTTTATACTTGGCCATAGGATGTACAGGATGTCCATGCTGGACATGGCCAGGGCATTACAGATTTACACTCCTAGTGAATTGCTACTACCCGATTGTATGAATTTGATTTATCTTGGTGAAAGGGTAGATAGGAATTTTGATGCGAACACCGTCTGGAGGCGTATATCAAACTATAATATTTTTACGCTAGGAGGAAAACACTCCTACTTACATATTAACAAATCCGAGCTTCGTATAATTCATAGATTTTTGGCTAACTCGATTACACAGAGAGGTCACAACAAGGAGAAAATGACCTTACATGATTTATTTTACCTAAAGTGTATTTGAGACCCAAGAAGCTTTGTTAATATCCCCTACTGTGTTGGTTTTTATTTGTCAAAAATGGTGGAAGGAATACAGGAAGGGGGGATTATAGGAGGAGGTATTTTTGTTACTCTCATTGGAGAGTACTTAGGTGTAGATAAGGACCAAGGGGGTCCACTTTTGGAATGTAGGGAACAGGTCGAGGCTTTAGGATTGAAGGTTTATGCGGGTGCTAAGGTATTAAAGAGTAGACGCAATCAGCCAGTACCCTATGAAGGTAATCATCCTCAGGTAGAGAGAGGTTCAGACTAGGAAATGGAGGAAGCGGATGACATTAGGGATGTCATTCGGGAGGCTATGACTGATGTCTACCAGCATATAGATGAGGTAGATATGACCAACGCGGAGAGATTTCGTCGGATGGAGCAGTGGCAAGCCCGGAATGATTACGAGCATTCCAGGCAACGACAGCATGATAGATGGGACTATCATCAGCGTCAGATTATGAGCCGACTGTCACCTCAGGATCACTACATTCCGACCCGACCCGCTTACTATCCTCCACACCAGCCCAAGATGAGACCACCATATACTCTCTACGACCCTAACCAGGCCTACCAGTACACCTATCACCAAGCATGGAACCTGGACGATGACATGAACTGGAACCCCTATCCAGATTGTTATAGTTCAGTTGGTAATTTCTATGATTTTTATCTTTTTATTATTTTTATTTATTTATGTTTAAACATATGATATTGTGATACATTAATGTATTGTTTAATATTTTTATTATTTTGTACTAATATTTCATATTTGATTTGAAAGTGGGATTTTAAGTCCCATTTCAAATTACCATGCATGTTTATATTTGTATGTATGTATATTGTCAATTGTATAAAACAGAGTAAAACAGCGCATTTTCAAAGACTGGCACTAAGTTCAGCAAAAGCTACTAATTTTGACGACAAAACGAAAAACAAATGTGATGTAACAACAAGACGGAATGAACAAATGATGTGCACCATTTATCATTCAGCAAACAAACGCCAATATGTTTGGAAACTTTGGTAAAATTTAATCATTTTTCTACGCTAATCACCCTCAATAATTTAAATTGTTACTGATTTCTTACAAATGAGGGCATTGCAAGATCTTAAGTGTGGGAAGGGGTTAAATTCTTTCGAATTTTTAAAATTTTTAAATTTATACACTTGGTTACCATTAGAAATACTAGTAACGCAGTAGTTGTATTAGAATCTAGTGCTCTCTGATAATAAAGAACAGCCTTAGTCTTATATACTGACTACCCAATTCTAGCAAAATTTTCAAAATTTTCAATTAAATGAATTCAAAATCATGTTTATACATATTTATGAACGATAAAACTAGGTGTTAATACCGAAATTATTGTTACCTCGGAAAGGACATAAATTGAGAAACAACCCAAAATGTTAGAATTCATTTAAAATGGAATAGAGGACAATAAAAAAGAAAATAAAATCCAAGTGTGGGAAAAATTTACCAAGTTATTTAAAAACATATATCACATATTTTTGTACAAATAATTGAAGATACTTTTGTTTTGGACAAAATTAACCGTTTTACCCGGTAAATTGTAAGATATTTGAAAGAAAGGTGGATCTACACGATAAATCAATTCCATCATTAAAAGGAAGTAAAGTCTTCTGAAAAAGAAACGCGCTTCTTGATTTAGGTCATGAAGTTGTCGTCCAAACCAGCTGTAGGTTGACGAAAAATCTAGAAAAGTCATCACTAAAATCAGCAGGAAATCTACGGACCTCAGCATCAAACAGGGTCACCAAGTGGTCAGACTTATCCTAACCATGAGAGGATATGTCTCGTAAAATGGGGAGGACGCCGTGCAAATTAGCATGATAAGACTAATGAATCAGACCCCCAGTAAGGATAATCTCCTTAAAAGATTAAAAATCAGCTTTTAAGCCTGATATTACTCAATCCTTGAGATTGACCTTAAAGATTGAGAATTACAAACTCATGGAATTCGATGATATCTAAACTCGAGCTTGAACGAGAAAATTTTTTGATCAAAATTACAAACCGATTTATTTTATGAAAACCCATTTTCAATGCGTTCATTACCATTGAACGTAAAATCCTAGGAATTCACCCGGAATTCATTAGGTCACCTGAACCAAATCGAGTGTCAACCGTAAGAACGGTGGTTGCATAGCATGGTCGAAGACATGACCTTGTGCCAGACCGAAAAATTATAAGGGTGAGCTTTACTATTGCTCCTACCAAGGATAGTAATTGCATCCGACATGTTATAGACCATAATTAAAAGCATGTCAGGGGACATTGCCTTAACAGTTGCTTGTTCAATGCTTTCCTTTACAATCGGACGGTAGTTTACCAAAAGATAATATACGGAGCAAGTATACTGGACGTGTTGCTTTCCCAATACAAGGTTAGCAAGTGGGTGACACAAAACCGCAAGTTTTGAGCTAAAATTTTCAAATCTGAAACCCACCAAACCCACAAAAACATTTTGCAAACACCGGTGAAGGGTTATTCTGAAAAACTTATCTAGGGTAAAAGCTAGATCGTATTTTCAAAAGATCAAATGTTTTCATATAGATCCAATTTCCTTAAGGATCTAAATTTTCATAGTCATGTGGGACTGTAAACTACAACGTTACTACCATTGTTCATACCGCCGTATAGAAATCACTGATGTACAAAGTGTGAAGAATAAAGAAGTGATTCTAGTATTTTTTTTATTTCAAGACTATATTGCTTGAGGACAAGCAACGCTCAAGTATGAGAATATTTGATAATGCTAAAAACGAACATATATTTCATAGCATTATCTCTCAAGAAAGACAAGCTTTTAGTTTCAATTGTTCTATTTACAAGTGATATTCGTTTAAATAATAAAAGGTGAAGACAAAAGACAGATTCGACGAATTGAAGACGTAAATGACCAAAAAGCTCAAAAGTACAAAGTACAATCAAAGTGGTTCCAATTATTGATTAGAAACGTCTCAAAATTACAAGAGTACAAGATGCGAAACGCAAAATACAAGATATTAAATTATACGCAAGGACGTTCGAAAATCCGGAACTGGGACTAAAGTCAACTCTCAACGCTCGACGCAACGGACTAAAAATTACATGTCAACTATGCACATAAATATAATATAATATTTAAATAATTCTTAAAATTTTTTATATATTATATATATTTATATAAATCGTCGGCAGAATGCAAACAAAGACACGTGACCTGGAAAAGCTGGCCATGTGATCGCATTGCCTGGAAGGCAAAAAACCATGCGATCGCATGGTGAACAGGGACAGGTCAGGTCCTATAAAGTTCGTGAGTTTTGGACGAATTTTTACATGTTTTTCTCTTCTTCCTTCATACGTAAATATATATATATATATATATATATATATATATATATATATATATATATATATATATATATATATATATATATATATATATATATATATATATATATATATATATATATATATATTATATTTTAATTTTAATTTTAATTTTAATTTTAATTTTAAATTCTAATAATAAGGGTATGATAGCGAATGTTGTAAGGGTGTAAGTCGAAATTCTGTCCGTGTAACGCTACGCTATTTTTAATCACTGTAAGTTATGGTTAATGTTATTTTTAATTTAATGTCTCGTAGCTAAGTTATTATTATGCTTATTTAATGCCGAAGTAATCGTGATGTTGGGCTAAATATTAAAATTGGGTAATTGGGCTTTGTACCATAATTGGGGTTTGGATAAAAGAGCGACACTTGTAGAAATTAGACTATGGGCTATTAATGGGTTTTATATTAACTAAACGATACCTCGTTAATTTAATATATAGACTTATAATTTGACGTATTTATATATAACCACATATGCTTGACTGGGTACGGTGGGCGGGATATCTATAAATACCAATAATTATTCATTTTACCGGACACGGAACTGGATTAATAGTTAATAGACTTGTTGAAACAGGGGTGGATTACATTCAAGGGTAATTGGTGTAATTGTTAACAAAGTAGTAAAACCTTGGACTACACGCAGTCGATAACCTGGTGTATTCATTAAACAAAGTATTAAGACCTTGTTACAATTCGAATCCCCAATTAGTTGGAATATTTGACTTCGGGAATAAGGATAATTTAACGAGGACACTCGCACTTTATATTTATGACTGATGGACTATTATGGACAAATCCGTATGGACATATCGAATAATCCAGGACAAAGGACAATTAACCCATGGTAATAAAACTAAAATCAACACGTCAAACATCATGATTACGGAAGTTTAAACAAGCATAATTTATATATTTCATATTTAATTGCACTTTTAATTATCGCACTTTTATTTATTGTCATTTTTTTAATTTCATTTTTAATTATCGTACTCTTTAATTATAGCAATTTTATTTTATCGCACTTTTATTTATCGCAATTTCATTATCGTTATCTACTTTACGCTTTAAATTAAGTTATATTTATTTTTAATATTTTACATTAGGTTTTAACTGCGACTAAAGTTTTAAAAATAGACAAACCGGTCATTAAACGGTAAAAACCCCCTTTTATAATAATACTACTTATATATATTTTTGTATTTTTACAATTATAAGTTAAAACTAATATAGCGTTAAGCTTGTTTAAAAGATCCCTGTGGAATGAACCGGACTTACTAAAAATTACACTACTGTACGATTAGGTACACTGCCTATAAGTGTTGTAGCAAGGTTTAGGTATATCCATTCTATAAATAAATAAATATCTTGTGTAAAATTGTATCGTATTTAATAGTATTTCGTTGTAAAAATAATACTATTTCCTAGTACACCTCGCACACATCAAGTTGCTGTGTTCTTCGCAAAAAAAAAATATAAACAAAATATTTGATTTCGATTTTGAGAAAGTTATAGACTTTGATTCCTTCACGAAATATATCCTAAATCACTCATAGAAACTATTGGATTCATTAATTTGAATTGAAACATCACAACGAATCCAAATTTCTTGATGAACACTCGGTTTGACTTTTGAAAACCAAACTTTTGACCTCAAAATTAGAATCCGATATCAGGAATTGAAATTTGAAACTTGGCAGGAAGTTTGAGTAAAATATTCCTAACACTTCTGTATTTTTACATTTTGAAATTTCAATAGAATTCAAGCTTTTTATAAAATGGAGTAATAACAGGGGAACCGTAGGTTTTCTCTGAAATTTCTGTTTGGTTTTTCCTGTTTTCAATCGATTTGTTTTAACAAAGTTTTATATAAAGGTTAACAGGCAATACTACAGCTAATTGACCTAATTGAACTTGTTTTGTAGTTGGATTCGTTCGATATCAAATATTTGCTCAGTACGAAAGAAATTAAAAGGTGAATACGACCCACAACGAATTCTTGTCTGTATTATTGATTGATATTCGTTCAGTACAATTCTTTAGATAGGATTGGCAATCAAAAATAGTTTGATTGATACATATAACAGAATCGTACAATTATAATAGTAATAATAGAAATAATAATACTGATAATAATATCAATAATTCTAATAATAATAATTGTGTTAATAATAAACAGTAGTGATACTAATAATCATTTAATTGGCAATTTTAATAAATTTACTAACAATAAACATAATAAAATGATAACAATATTATTTTTAACGATACTAATAATAATACTACTTATAAAAATATTAGTGATAATAATATATTAGTAAATTTAATAATATAACAACTTATACATATCAAATTTCATATATATATATATATATATATATATATATATATATATATATATATATATATATATATATATATATATATATATATATATATATATATCTATTATATTTTAGAAGTAATAATATTCATAATACTAGTAATGATAATATTATTTAAAATAACAACAATATTATTATAACAAATATTCTTAATATATAAATATTACATATTATAGATTATGTAGTATAATTATATATTGTATTTTACATAATAATGAATATTAAATAATATCTAACAATAACAAAGATATACCAAGTTACATGTTTCCCTTCTTATCTAATAATATTAATAATATCGATGTTGATATCAATAATAATAAACCTAATAAATATATTATCACGATCATAATTTAACTTGTAATTACATTTAGTTATTAATATTATATGATAATAGATATTGAATATTGAATATTTATACATTATATATATATACATATTTATTTACAACAATTGTTCGTGAATCGTCGAAAATAAGGTCAAACAGTTTTATGTAAGCAGTTCACAAAATTTGAGACTCAACATTTCAAACTTTGCATATCGTGTCGAATTCATATAAAGATCAAGTTTAAATTTGGTCGGAAATTTCCAGATCATCACACATGGCCTATTTATAGATTTAAAATGCTTGGGGAGCAAGAAAATACATTTAATTTATTTTTTTCTCTTTTTTCGGCCGACTTGCCCATATATATATATATATATATATATATATATATATATATATATATATATATATATATATATATATATATATATATATATATATATATATATATATATATATATATATATATATATATATATATATATATATATATATATATATATATATATATATATACATGTATATATATATGTATATATATATGTATATATGTATGTATATATATATATTTATATATTTATATGTATGTATGTATATATATATATATATATATATATTTATTTATTTATTTATTTATTTTTTATTATTTATTTTTTTAATTGGAAAACCTAGAATATCTTGTATTTCTTTTATTTATTTATAATTGCTTTTATTAATCATATATATATATATAATTCGATATATATACATATATATATTTATTTTACAAATTTTACATTTGTAACCCATTACTTAATCATTTTATATATATACTCATAATTATATTTTTATTTACATTTTATTTATATTAATATAGATTGTATACATTTTAATACATAGAATATACATTTAATAATAATAACATTTTTATTATTATTAGGGTTAGGGTTCGGGTTAGGATAATAAGTGCGAATAATTAATTATAGTTCATTTAATACGAGTATTAGGGTTAGGGATTACATTTAATGTTTAGGGTTAGGGTTTACATTTAAAATGTTTATTAAATTCGAGTATTAATTACTTCATTTAATATGTCTGGATAACAACCCTAATAATAATGTGCGAAACAACTATGAAACCATAGGGGCATTTTAGTCATTACGGAGTGGAAAAATGAGGGTTGTTATAGTACTTGATAGTGCTCCAAATTAACATATATTTAGGCACAATATCCTTCCAATATGTAAAGTTTTCAGTTGCAATTGTTCTATTATCAAGTAATATTCGTTTAAATAAATAAATGCGAAGACGAAAGACGAAAATGAAGATTTGAAGACGCAAATGACCAAAAAGCTCAAATATACAAGATACAATCCAAGTGGTTCCATTTATTGATAAGAAACGTCTAAAAATTACAAGAGTACAAGTCGCGGAACGCAAAGTACAAGATATCTACGCATACGAAAAGACGTTCGAAAATCCGGAATCGAGACATGAACCGAGCATCAACGCACGAGTCAACGGACCTAAAATTACAAGTCTACTATGCACAAGAATATAATATAATATAACCCTAATTAATAATTAATTAATAATAATAATTATTAAATACAAACCCTAATCGTACGTACTAGGATCAGACCTGTCTTTTCACCTCATGCGACCGCATGAGTGTTCTTTGATCTGGCCATGCGATCGCATGGACTGTGGATCCAGGAAAGAAATTGGGCTGCTACAGTGTTCGGCCCGATTACTTTTTTTTTAGTTTTACAAAATTAATATATAGGTTATATTTAAAATTATATTTTAAAAATACTTTTATACTTTAAATAAAAAAAAAATATAAACTTTTTAATTTAAACATTTAAATAGATAAATATACTTTTTTATATATATTTTTGAATTTTAAAACTTATATAATATTATATTTTTACAAAAATAGCTTAAAAACTAATATATTTTTTTTAGAATATAGCGTTTCGCTTTCGATGTCCCCGGCAGCGGCGCAAAAAACTTGATGTGTGCAGCGGAAGTGTACGAAATACTATTATTGTTTACTACGAAATACGACAAAATATTACACAAGTTTTTATTATTTATATATGGGATATACTTAAACCTTGCTACAACACTTATAGGCATAAACCTTGATACAACACTTATAGGTAGTGTACCTAATCGTAAATTATTGTAGTTTTTAGTAAGTCCAGTTCGTTCCACAGAGAGCTAGTGATTACGTACTATATTTTTAACAACTATATTTATACAAATATATTTTTAATTCTAGTTTTAATATTAAATTTATATTTTTAAGTTTTAATTAGTTTAGATTAATTCTTTTATAAAATAATAATATAAAAATAATATTATTATAAAAATAAGTAATTTTATTATTTTTTTGTTTCTTTTTATATTTTGTATCTTTTTATTCGTTTAATTCGTAAATTGTATATTTATCGTTCGTAATTAGTTTTAAACTTAGTTTTTGCCGTAGTTATTTTATATTTCTAGATTTTTAGGTTTTTCCGTAAAATTCCTTAAATGCTTTTTCTTTAGATTAAGACTTAGACGCTTTAGAATTTTACGACGTCACTTATCGCTTTAATATTTAATAGATTTTAGTGCCTTTTAAGTTATTGCCGTTTTGGATTTAGAATTTCTTTTAAGCTTTAATACCTTTAGACGTAAGTTTTAATTTTTAGACTTCTAAGTTTCGACGCTTTATTTTCTTATTAATATTTTTCAACTTTTTGTTTTTTCGACGTTTGTTTTTCGACCTCTTATTTTTCGACGCGCTTTTTCTTTCTCATTTCTACGCTATAGTTTTTAGGACATAGAATTTTCAAAGTTTTCTTTAAATTTCGACGAAAAATATTTTAAGCAATTAAATTGATAGACATCCAAATTTTCTGGTTCATAGTAATAGTTGGATTTGTTAGTGGCTGAGTTGTGTATTTTCCGACTTAAAGGATCCTGGCTCCCTGCTGCATCTATTGGCTATTCTAAATGTGGGCAAAATCAGAAAAGTCTATTAATTTGATAACTTATATAATTTTTATCTTTATAACTAATAGGATATTCAGTGAATGCACCGAGCAAAATGTTCACCACCTTTCATACGTTCACCACCTGTAACCAGATCAAGACATCTAGCTAATATTGCCGCTGTTGATTTTTCTTTAGTATCATCATCTAATCGAACAAGTACTCCAATTCAAATTTTCGATAATCCATTTTTGAACCCGACTTCGCAATTGAGAACCCGGAGGATATTCAAGGACAATTCCAAGATCCTGAACCACTAATCATTCCTCCTGAACCACAAACCGTTAAATCAGAATCCTCTAGTGATTCGTATTCAACAAATTCAATTATGGAAGTAACTGAACCTCAAAGTATGGAAGACCGAATGAGAGCCACACGCACTGGCCAAGGTCACGCCATTATTCAGCTAGATGTTAATGCTCCAGATTATGAAATCAAAGGACAAATTCTACACATGGTCACCAATCAATGCCAATTTAGTGGTACAACAAAAGAAGATCCAAACAAACATCTTCAAACTTTTAATAGGACTTGTAATCTATTTAAAATCAGAGAAGTTGAGGATGAACAGATCTATCTCACATTGTTTCCCTGGACTTTAAAGGGAGAAGCCAAAGATTGGTTAGAATCGTTACCCGAAGGAGCGATTGAAACATGGGATGTTTTAGTTGAGAAATTTCTTAAAAGATTCTTTTCGGCATCTAAAGCCGTGAGACTTCAAGGAGAAATTGTTACGTTCGCGCAAAAGCCAAATGAAACATTATATGAGGCGTGGACAAGATTCGGAAAGTTGTTAAGAGGATGTCCTTAGCAAGGTTTAGACACTTATCAAATAGTACAAATATTCTACCAAGGTATCGACGTTGCTACACGAAAAGACATCGACACAGCAGCTGGTGGTTCCATTATAAAGAAAACCGCAACCGAAGCTCACAAAATCATTGATAACACAGCCTCCCACTTGCATGAGTGGTACCAGGGAAAAGATATTTTTCGTTCATCTAAAGCGGCTAGAGCCGATTCTAGCCATGACTTTGATTCCGTTTCCGCAAAAATAGATGCTTTCAAAAGACGAATGGAAAAGATAACTAAAGATATTCACGCAATACGAATCCGTTGTGAGCAATGCGGTGGACCACACTTAACAAAAGATTGTCACATTGAGCAAACGATGGAACAACGAGAGAATGTTTCCTACATGAACTAAAGGCCGGGAAATAATTATCAAAATAATTATCAACCACCAAGGCCAAACTTCAATCGAAATCAAAACATTATTTACAATCCAAATGGGCCCAACAATAACTCGTACAACCAACAAGGTCCAAATAACTAACCAACTCAAAACAACACTTTCAATCAACAAAGACCTAACTTATATAAACCACCACAACGAACCGAAGAGAAAAAGCCAAATCTGGAAGAAATGATGGCAAAGCTAAAGGAATCTCAAAAACAATTTATTACATCTCAAACCCAAACGAATGAGAGGTTTGATCAGTCATTAAGAACTCAACAAGCTTCCATTTTGAATCTAGAAAAACACGTAGGTACTCTTGCTAGCATGATGAGTGAGAGGGAATAAGGAAAGCTACCGAGTGATACGGAAGTAAATCCTCGAAATGAGAATGTTAATATGGTGTCAACAAATTCTGAAAAACTAGCATAAGAAAATGGGAAGGTTTTAAATGTGAGTAACGATGAAGAAGTTACACCACCACCACCCGAGTATGTAAAGCCAAATGTTACACCATACAGACCACCTATCCCGTTTCCAAGAAAAGAAGTTGAGTATGAGCAAGTGATAGATAATAAAGTTTGTTTTAGTGATACCTTTGAAAAGAAGAAGAAGAATAAGAAAGTGCAAGAAATAAAAACTGTAAAAGTAAACTCGGTGAAGACAGTTCCACCAAAAGTTCCACCCCGGGTGATCTGGGTGAATTTATTGTTCCTTGTCTACTTAGTGATTGTGTCATGTATGATGCACTAGCAGATATAGGTGCGAGTATAAGTGTTATGCCTCTTTCATTATATAAGAGATTAGGAGTAGGTGAGCTAAGTCCAACAAAAATGAGTGTTCGACTCCTTGATCAAACCATTAAGCACCCAGTTGGAATTGCTGACAACCTACCCATTCAAGTGGGTAATTTAACATTTCTAGTCGAATTTGTTGTTATTGACATAGAAGAGGACTCAAACATTCCTCTAATTTTAGGTCGACCATTCTTAGCTTCCACCGGGGCGTTATTTGATGTAAGAGAAGATAGAATGACACTTAGTAATGGTGAAAAATCGATCACCATTGTGATTCGAAAGTCTAAATCTCCACCAACCAAAGCCGTTAAACCAATAAAAACGAACGATGAGAAGCATATTGTTTTACCAACTCCAACGGTAGTGCTTAGCAATAATAAAACGCCTAAGTGTGGAGAAGATAAAGTAACACCTAATGATGACCGAATAACAAAGAACCCCGTTGTTGATGTGAAATTAAATGACCCCGTTATTAACAGTTCAATGAAGACACTTATTAATGGATTCGCAATGCTAGAACCAAGGGGAACTTTAAGTTATGTAACCGGTTAGTATCCAATCTATCGCCTAAAGAAAAGGTGAAACTAGTTGAATTTGTGGATATTACACAGGAATCCGACCAATGGTTTATAGCAAGAGTCACAGATATGCAAGTTGATTATGGTCCAAAAGAAATTGACGATGAAGTTAATCACAATTTTGACACCACAGCTACCTAAGTATGGGGAGATTCAAATGTTCTAAAAAGAAAATGCTGTCTAGAGTTAGTTGTTCTGTTCCCGTGTAGTTTCCGATAATGGAATCCGATTGGTCTTTTCCACTAGCAGACACTAAAGAACTAGTTTTCTCCCCCCATTCTGAATTTTTTTTGTTTTGTAGGTTTTGTATAAAATTAATATGCTTTTTAAATTTAAGTTTTGTGTGAATTTAAAAATAAAATTACTTTATTACATTAAGTTTAAAAAATGATTTCTAAAATTCGTCGTGAGTTAAACACTAGGTCATAGAACCGAAATTGCTTTACCCAAGGACGGGGCGAAAAATTTTGTTATCATTATTTTAATATTATTGATCTAAAGTATGCCAAAAAAATATTATATAAATGTGGGGTAATATACCCAACTTCAAAAAAAAAAAAAATATATATATATATATATATATATATATATATATATATATATATATATATATATATATATATATATATATATATATATATATATATATATATATATATATATATATGTATTTTATGTTATATACAAAACAGGGTAAAACAGCGCACTTTCAAAGACTGTCATTAAGTTCAGTAAAAGCTATTAATTTTGACGACAAGACGAAAAATATCAAATGTGATATAAAACAATATGTTTGCAAACTCGGTATTTTTAATCAATTTTCTACGCTAATCACCCTCGTGAATTTAAATTTTTACTGATTTCTTACAAATGAGGGCATTGCAAGATCTCAAGTGTGGGGAAGGGTTATAAATTCTCTCGGGTTTACTCTTGGTTTAATTGCCAAATTTTGTGAAAATTTGAAAAATTTTCAACTAAATGAATTCAAAATCATGTTTATACATATTTATGAACGGTAAAACTAGGTGATAATACCGAAATTATTGTTACCTCGGAGAGAACATAAATTGAGAAACAACCCAAAACGCTTGAATTCATTTAAAATGGAATAAAGGAGAATAAAAAGGCAAAGAAAAGAATAAATAAAAGCTAAGTGTGGGAAGAATTTACCAAGTTCTTTAAAACATATATCACATATTTTGTAAAAGATTATTGCAGGTACTTTTGCTTTGAACTAAACTAATCAGTTTTACCCGATTTATTGTAATATATTTGAAAGAAATATGGATCTCACGATGAATCAATTCCATCATTAAAAGGAAGTAAAGTCTTCCGAAAAAGACACGCGCTTCTTGATTTAGGTCAGGAAGTTGTCGTCCAAACAACTGTAGGTTGACGAAAAATCTAGAAAAGTCATCTCTAAAATCAGCTGGAAATCCACAGACCTCAGCATCAAACAGGGTCACCATGTGGTCAGACTTATCCTATCCATGATAGGATCTGTCTAGTAAAATGGGGAGGGCGCCATGCAAATTAGCTTGATAAGACTAATGAATCAGACCCCCAGAAAGGATAATCTCCTAAAAGATAAAAAATCAGCATTTAAACCTGATATTACCCAATCCTTGAGATTGACCTTAAAGATTGAGAATTACAAACTCATGGAATTCGATGATATATAAACTCGAGCTTGAACGAGAAAATATTTTGATCAAATTAAAACCGATTTGTTTTCTGAAAACCCATTTTCAATGCGTTCATTACCATTGAACATAAAATCCTAAGAATTCACCGGAATTCATTAGGTCACCTGTGTAGT
The DNA here is from genome assembly GCF_046630445.1 of Rutidosis leptorrhynchoides. Classification (NCBI taxonomy): domain Eukaryota; kingdom Viridiplantae; phylum Streptophyta; class Magnoliopsida; order Asterales; family Asteraceae; genus Rutidosis; species Rutidosis leptorrhynchoides. The sequence continues at coordinate 180,437,485 of NC_092340.1, read as the reverse complement.
GACCCGAACTTTTCCATGTTTATATATATTAATTGAGATTGATATTTACATGATTAAATGTTTCCAACATGTTAAGCAATCAAACTTGTTAAGACTTGATTAATTGAAATATGTTTCATATAGACAATTGACCACCCAAGTTGACCGGCGATTCACGAACGTTAAAACTTGTAAAAACGACATGACGATATATATATGGATATACATATGGTTAACATGAGATTATGATAAGTAAGTGAAATGTCCCGTTCTTATTGATTAAAAACGTTCCATATTAATTGATTTCGTTGCGAGGTTTTTGACCTCTATATGAGACGTTTTTCAAAGACTGCATTCATTTTAAAACAAACCATAACCTTTATTTCATCAATAAAGGTTTAAAAAGCTTTACGTAGATTATCAAATAATGATAATCTAAAATACCCTGTTTACACACGACCATTACATAATGGTTTACAATACAAATATGTTACAACAAATTAAGTTTCTTGAATGCAGTTTTTACACAATATCATACAAGCATGGACTCCAAATCTCGTCCTTATTTAAGTATGCGACAGCGGAAGCTCTTAATAATCACCTGAGAATAAACATGCTTAAAACGTCAACAAAAATGTTGGTGAGTTATAGGTTTAACCTATATATATCAAATCATAATAATAGACCACAAGATTTCATATTTCAATACACATCCCATACATAGAGATAAAAATCATTCATATGGTGAACACCTGGTAACCGACATTAACAAGATGCATATATAAGAATATCCCCATCATTCCGGGACACCCTTCGGATATGATATAAATTTCGAAGTACTAAAGCATCCAGTACTTTGGATGGGGTTTGTTAGGCCCAATAGATCTATCTCTAGGATTCGCGTCAATTAGGGTGTCTGTTCCCTAATTCATAGATTACCAGACTTAATAAAAAGGGGCATATTCGATTTCGATAATTCAACCATAGAATGTAGTTTCACGTACTTGTGTCTATTTTGTAAATCATTTATAAAACCTGCATGTATTCTCATCCCAAAAATATTAGATTTTAAAAGTGGGACTATAACTCACTTTCACAGATTTTTACTTCGTCGGGAAGTAAGACTTGGCCACTGGTTGATTCACTAACCTATAACAATATATACATATATATCAAAGTATGTTCAAAATATATTTACAACACTTTTAATATATTTTGATGTTTTAAGTTTATTAAGTCAACTGTCCTCGTTAGTAACCTACAACTAGTTGTCCACAGTTAGATGTACAGAAATAAATCGATAAATATTATCTTGAATCAATCCACGACCCAGTGTATACGTATCTCAGTATTGATCACAACTCAAACTATATATATTTTGGAATCAACCTCAACCCTGTATAGCTAACTCCAACATTCACATATAGAGTGTCTATGGTTGTTCCGAAATATATATAGATGTGTCGACATGATAGGTCGAAACATTGTATACGTGTCTATGGTATCTCAAGATTACATAATATATAATACAAGTTGATTAAGTTATGGTTGGAATAGATTTGTTACCAATTTTCACGTAGCTAAAATGAGAAAAATTATCCAATCTTGTTTTACCCATAACTTCTTCATTTTAAATCCGTTTTGAGTGAATCAAATTGCTATGGTTTCATATTGAACTCTATTTTATGAATCTAAACAGAAAAAGTATAGGTTTATAGTCGGAAAAATAAGTTACAAGTCGTTTTTGTAAAGGTAGTCATTTCAGTCGAAAGAACGACGTCTAGATGACCATTTTAGAAAACATATTTCCACTTTGAGTTTAACCATAATTTTTTGATATAGTTTCATGTTCATAATAAAAATCATTTTCTCAGTATAACAACTTTTAAATCAAAGTTTATCATAGTTTTTAATTAACTAACCCAAAACAGCCCGCGGTGTTACTACGACGGCGTAAATCCGGTTTTACGGTGTTTTTCGTGTTTCCAGGTTTTAAATCATTAAGTTAGCATATCATATAGATATAGAACATGTGTTTAGTTGATTTTAAAAGTCAAGTTAGAAGGATTAACTTTTATTTGCGAACAAGTTTAGAATTAACTAAACTATGTTCTAGTGATTACAAGTTTAAACCTTCGAATAAGATAGCTTTATATGTATGAATCGAATGATGTTATGAACATCATTACTACCTTAGGTTCCTTGGATAAACCTACTGGAAAAGATAAAAGTGGATCGAGCTTCAATGGATCCTTGGATGGCTCGAAGTTCTTGAAGCAGAATCATGACACGAAAACAAGTTCAAGTAAGATCATCACTTGAAATAAGATTGTTATAGTTATAGAAATTGAACCAAAGTTTGAATATGATTATTACCTTGTATTAGAATGATAACCTACTGTAAGAAACAAAGATTTCTTGAGGTTGGATGATCACCTTACAAGATTGGAAGTGAGCTAGCAAACTTGAAAGTATTCTTGATTTTATGAAACTAGAACTTTAGGAATTTATGAAGAACACTTAGAACTTGAAGATAGAACTTGAGAGAGATCAATTAGATGAAGAAAATTGAAGAATGAAAGTGTTTGTAGGTGTTTTTGGTCGTTGGTGTATGGATTAGATATAAAGGATATGTAATTTTGTTTTCATGTAAATAAGTCATGAATGATTACTCATATTTTTGTAATTTTATGAGATATTTCATGCTAGTTGCCAAATGATGGTTCCCACATGTGTTAGGTGACTCACATGGGCTGCTAAGAGCTGATCATTGGAGTGTATATACCAATAGTACATACATCTAAAAGCTGTGTATTGTACGAGTACGAATACGGGTGCATACGAGTAGAATTGTTGATGAAACTGAACGAGGATGTAATTGTAAGCATTTTTGTTAAGTAGAAGTATTTTGATAAGTGTCTTGAAGTCTTTCAAAAGTGTATGAATACATATTAAAACACTACATGTATATACATTTTAACTGAGTCGTTAAGTCATCGTTAGTCGTTACATGTAAATGTTGTTTTGAAACCTTTAGGTTAACGATCTTGTTAAATGTTGTTAACCCAATGTTTATAATATCAAAAGAGATTTTAAATTATTATATTATCATGATATTATGATGTACGAATATCTCTTAATATGATATATATACATTAAATGTCGTTACAACGATAAACGTTACATATATGTCTCGTTTCAAAATCATTAAGTTAGTAGTCTTGTTTTTACATATGTAGTTCATTGTTAATATAATTAATGATATGTTTACTTATCATAATATCATGTTAACTATATATATAACCATATATATGTCATCATATAGTTTTTTACAAGTTTTAACGTTCGTGAATCACCGGTCAACTTGGGTGGTCAATTGTCTATATGAAACCTATTTCAATTAATCAAGTCTTAACAAGTTTGATTGCTTAACATGTTGGAAACATTTAATCATGTAAATATCAATCTCAATTAATATATATAAACATGGAAAAGTTCGGGTCACTACAGTACCTACCCGTTAAATAAATTTCGTCCCGAAATTTTAAGCTGTTGAAGGTGTTAACGAATCTTCTGGAAATAGATGCGGGTATTTCTTCTTCATCTGATCTTCACGCTCCCAGGTGAACTCGGGTCCTCTACGAGCATTCCATCGAACCTTAACAATTGGTATCTTGTTTTGCTTAAGTCTTTTAACCTCACGATCCATTATTTCGACGGGTTCTTCGATGAATTGAAGTTTTTCGTTGATTTGGATTTCATCTAACGGAATAGTGAGATCTTCTTTAGCAAAACATTTCTTCAAATTCGAGACGTGGAAAGTGTTATGTACAATCGCGAGTTGTTGAGGTAACTCAAGTCGGTAAGCTACTGGTCCGACACGATCAATAATCTTGAATGGTCCAATATACCTTGGATTTAATTTCCCTCGTTTACCAAATCGAACAACTCCTTTCCAAGGTGCAACTTTAAGCATGACCATCTCTCCAATTTCAAATTCTATATCTTTTCTTTTAATGTCAGTGTAGCTCTTTTGTCGACTTTGGGCAGTTTTCAACCGTTGTTGAATTTGGATGATCTTCTCGATAGTTTCTTGTATAATCTCCGGACCCGTAATCTGTCTATCCCCCACTTCACTCCAACAAATCGGAGACCTGCACTTTCTACCATAAAGTGCTTCAAACGGCGCCATCTCAATGCTTGAATGGTAGCTGTTGTTGTAGGAAAATTCTGCTAACGGTAGATGTCGATCCCAACTGTTTCCGAAATCAATAACACATGCTCGTAGCATGTCTTCAAGCGTTTGTATCGTCCTTTCGCTCTGCCCATCAGTTTTTGGATGATAGGCAGTACTCATGTCTAGACGAGTTCCTAATGCTTGCTGTAATGTCTGCCAGAATCTTGAAATAAATCTGCCATCCTATCAGAGATAATAGAGATTGGTATTCCATGTCTGGAGACGACTTCCTTCAAATACAGTCGTGCTAACTTCTCCATCTTGTCATCTTCTCTTATTGGCAGGAAGTGTGCTGATTTGGTGAGACGATCAACTATTACCCAAATAGTATCAAAACCACTTGCAGTCCTTGGCAATTTAGTGATGAAATCCATGGTAATGTTTTCCCATTTCCATTCCAGGATTTCGGGTTGTTGAAGTAGACCTGATGGTTTCTGATGTTCAGCTTTGACCTTAGAACACGTCAAACATTCTCCTACGTATTTAGCAACATCGGCTTTCATACCCGGCCACCAAAAATGTTTCTTGAGATCCTTGTACATCTTCCCCGTTCCAGGATGTATTGAGTATCTGGTTTTATGAGCTTCTCTAAGTACCATTTCTATCATATCTCCAAATTTTGGTACCCAAATCCTTTCAGCCCTACACCGGGTTCCGTCTTCCCGAATATTAAGATGCTTCTCTGATCCTTTGGGTATTTCATCCTTTAAATTTCCCTCTTTTAAAACTCCTTGTTGCGCCTCCTTTATTTGAGTAGTAAGGTTATTATGAATCATTATATTCATAGATTTTACTCGAATGGGTTCTCTGTCCTTCCTGCTCAAGGCATCGGCTACCACATTTGCCTTCCCCGGGTGGTAACGAATCTCAAAGTCGTAATCATTCAATAATTCAATCCACCTACGCTGCCTCATATTCAGTTGTTTCTGATTAAATATGTGTTGAAGACTTTTGTGGTCGGTATATATAATACTTTTGACCCCATATAAGTAGTGCCTCCAAGTCTTTAATGCAAAAACAACCGCGCCTAATTCCAAATCATGCGTCGTATAATTTTGTTCGTGAATCTTCAATTGTCTAGACGCATAAGCAATCACCTTCGTTCGTTGCATTAATACACAACCGAGACCTTGCTTTGATGCATCACAATAAATCACAAAATCATCATTCCCTTCAGGCAATGACAATATAGGTGCCGTAGTTAGCTTTTTCTTCAATAACTGAAACGCTTTCTCTTGTTCATCATTCCATTCAAATTTCTTCCCTTTATGCGTTAATGAAGTCAAGGGTTTTGCTATTCTGGAAAAGTCTTGGATGAACCTTCTGTAGTAACCAGCTAGTCCTAAAAACTGGCGTATGTGTTTCGGAGTTTTCGGGGTTTCCCACTTTTCAACAGTTTCTATCTTTGCCGGATCCACCTTAATACCTTCTTTGTTCACTATGTGACCGAGGAATTGAACTTCTTCCAACCAAAATGCACACTTTGAAAACTTAGCGTACAATTCTTCCTTCCTCAATACTTCTAACACCTTTCTCAAATGTTCACCGTGTTCTTGGTCATTCTTTGAGTAAATAAGTATGTCATCAATGAAAACAATGACAAACTTGTCAAGGTATGGTCCACACACTCGGTTCATAAAGTCCATGAACACATCTGGTGCATTAGTTAAACCAAACGGCATGACCATAAACTCGTAATGACCGTAACGTGTTCTGAAAGCAGTCTTTGGAATATCATCTTCTTTCACCCGCATTTGATGATACCCGGAACGTAAGTCAATCTTTGAATAAACAGACGAGCCTTGTAGTTGATCAAATAAGTCGTCGATTCTCGGTAGTGGGTAGCGGTTCTTGATGGTAAGTTTGTTCAACTCTCGGTAGTCGATACACAACCTGAATGTACCATCTTTCTTCTTGACAAACAAAACAGGAGCTCCCCACGGTGATGTGCTTGGTCGAATGAAACCATGCTCTAAAAGTTCTTGTAATTGGCTTTGCAGTTCTTTCATCTCGCTGGGTGCGAGTCTGTAAGGAGCACGAGCTATTGGTGCAGCTCCTGGTACAAGATCTATTTGAAATTCAACGGATCGATGTGGGGGTAATCCCGGTAATTCTTTCGGAAATACATCGAGAAATTCTTTTGCAATGGGAACATCATTGATGCTCTTTTCTTCAGTTTGTACTTTCTCGACGTGTGCTAGAACAGCATAGCAACCTTTTCTTATTAGTGTTTGTGCCTTCAAATTACTAATAAGATGTAGCTTCGTGTTGCCCTTTTCTCCGTACACCATTAAGGGTTTTCCTTTTTCTCGTATAATGCGAATTTCATTTTTGTAACAAACGATCTCCGCTTTCACTTCTTTCAACCAGTCCATACAGATTATCACATCAAAACTCCCTAACTCTACTGGTATCAAATCAATCTTAAATGTTTCGCTAACCAGTTTAATTTCTCGATTCCGACATATATTATCTGCTGAAATTAATTTACCATTTGCTAATTCGAGTAAAAATTTACTATCCAAAGGCGTCAATGGACAACTTAATTTAGCACAAAAATCTCTACTCATATAGCTTCTATCCGCACCCGAATCAAATAAAACGTAAGCAGATTTATTGTCAATAAGAAACGTACCCGTAACAAGCTCCGGGTCTTCCTGTGCCTCTACCGCATTAATATTGAAAACTCTTCCACGGCCTTGTCCATTCGTGTTCTCCTGGTTCGGGCAATTTCTAATAATGTGGCCTGGTTTTCCACATTTATAACAAACTACATTGGCATAACTTGCTCCGACACTACTTGCTCCGCCATTACTCGTTCCGACACCATTTGTTCCTTTCGTTCTATTAACCCCTGGTCCATAGACCTCACACTTCGCCACGCTATGACCATTTCTTTTACACTTGTTGCAAAATTTGGTGCAGAACCCCGAGTGATTCTTTTCACACCTTTGGCATAGCTGCTTCTAATTGTTGTTGTTGTTGCGGTTATTATTGTTGTTGGGATGATTGTTGTAGTTGCTGTTGTTGTTGTTGTTGTTGTTGTTGGGCCGTTTGTTGTAGTTGCGATTGATGTTGCGATTGTTGGGATAATTGTTGCGATTATTGTTGTAATTGCTGTTGTTGTTGTATTGGTGATTCTTATCACCGTTTTCCTCCCACTTTCTTTTGACTTGCTTCACATTGGCCTCTTCAGCAGTCTGTTCTTTAATTCTTTCTTCAATCTGGTTCACTAGTTTGTGAGCCATTCTACATGCCTGTTGTATGGAGGCGGGCTCGTGTGAACTTATATCTTCTTGGATTCTTTCCGGTAATCCTTTCACAAACGCGTCGATCTTCTCTTCCTCATCTTCGAATGCTCCCGGACACAATAGGCACAATTCTGTGAATCGTCTTTCGTACGTGGTAATATCAAATCCTAGGGTGCGTAACCCTCTAAGTTCTGTCTTGAGCTTATTGACCTCGGTTCTGGGACGGTACTTCTCGTTCATCAAGTGCTTGAATGCTGACCACGGTAGTGCGTACGCATCGTCTTGTCCCACTTGCTCTAGATAGGTATTCCACCATGTTAACGCAGAACCTGTGAAGGTATGCGTAGCGTACTTTACTTTGTCCTCTTCAGTACACTTACTTATGGCAAACACCGATTCGACCTTCTCGGTCCACCGTTTCAATCCGATTGGTCCTTCGGTTCCATCAAATTCCAAAGGTTTGCAGGCAGTGAATTCTTTGTAGGTGCATCCTACACGATTTCCTGTACTGCTAGATCCAAGGTTATTGTTGGTATGTAGCGCAGCCTGTACTGCGGCTATGTTTGAAGCTAGAAAAGTACGGAATTCCTCTTCATTCATATTCACGGTGTGTCGAGTAGTCGGTGCCATTTCCTTCAAAATAGTTAAATGGAACAAGTTAATCATACAGAATATTAAGAGTAGTTAATAGTATTTCGTAGCATAATATGAACTCATTTATAAAAGCTTTTTCTTCATATTAGCGTTTTATAAGTTTAAATTCGGGTAGTACCTACCCGTTAAGTTCATACTTAGTAGCTAATATACAATTCAACTACTACAATTCTATATGAAAAACTGATTATAATAATATTTCGCGTTCAAACTTTTATACAATATTTTACAAACTTACAATACCGCTTATTTTACATAAAGCATGAAATATAGCACATAATAACTTTGATACAAGATAGTTGTGAAGATAATTCTAGCTAGTACACAAGTCGTTCAGCAAAGGCAATAAAGACACGTAATTCATACGTCCAGAAACAAGTCATGCATTCTGGTTTTACTAGGACTACTTCCCATCCTTGGTCTTGTGCAACATAACCGTTATGGCCGTTGATAAGACAGCGTGTTGTAACGTTGTCAAAGGGACGAGGGTTACGTAATGTCCAACAGTCCCGTAACAATCTAAAAACCTCATTTCTTACCCCAATTACCGACTCCGTCACTTGTGGAAACGTTTTGTTTAATAGTTGTAGCCCGATGTTCTTGTTCTCACTTTGGTGAGAAGCGAACATTACTAATCCGTAAGCATAACATGCTTCTTTATGTTGCATGTTAGCCGCTTTTTCTAAATCACGAAGTCCAATATTCAGATATATTGAGTCAAAATAATTTCTTAACCCGTTGCGTAAAATAGCATTTGGGTTCCCCGCAATATATGCGTCAAAGTAAACACATCGTAACTTATGGGTTTCCCAATGTGATATCCCCCATCTTTCAAACGAAAGTCTCTTATAAACCAAGACATTCTTGGAACGTTCTTCGAATGTCTTACAAACTGATCTCGCCTTAAATAGTTGTGCCGAGGAATTCTGGCCGACTCTAGACAAGATTTCATCAATCATGTCTCCGGGTAGGTCTCTTAAAATATTGGGTTGTCTATCCATTTTGTGTTTTTAAACTGTAAAATAGACAAGAGTTAGATTCATAAAAAAATACTTATTAATACAAGCAATTTTTACATATATCATAAAGCATACGAACACTATATTACATATATTACACCACACGAATACAACTATCTTATTCCGACTCGCTCGTTTCTTCTTCTTCGGTTTTGGTTCGTTTTGCCAAGTTTCTAGGGATATATGATGTTCCCCTAATACGAGTCGTCGTGATCCACATTGGTTTAGAAAAACCTGGTGGTTTAGAGGTTCCCGGGTCATTGTTACAACTTAAGGACTTCGGGGGTTGACGATACATATAAAGTTCATCGGGGTTGGAATTAGATTTCTCTATTTTTATGCCCTTTCCCTTATTATTTTCTTTTGCCTTTTTAAATTCAGTTGGGGTAATTTCTATAACATCATCGGAATTCTCGTCGGAATCCGATTCATCGGAGAATTGGTAATCCTCCCAATATTTTGCTTCCTTGGCGGAAACACCATTGACCATAATTAACTTTGGTCGGTTGGTTGAGGATTTTCTTTTACCTAACTGTTTTATTATTTCCCCCACCGGTTCTATTTCTTCATCCGGTTCCGATTCTTCTTCCGGTTCCGATTCTTCTTCCGGTTCCGACTCTTCTTCCGGTTCCTCTTCGGGAACTTGTGAATCAGTCCACAAATCATTCCAATTTACATTTGACTCTTCATTATTATTAGGTGAGTCAATGGGACTTGTTCTAGAGGTAGACATCTATCACATAATATCAAACACGTTAAGAGATTAATATATCACATAATATTCATATGTTAAAAATATATAGTTTCCAACAAAAATGTTAAGCAATCATTTTTAAAGAAAACACGGTCGAAGTCCAGACTTACTAATGCATCCTAACAAACTCGATAAGACACACTAATGCAAATTTTCTGGTTCTCTAAGACCAACGCTCTGATACCAACTGAAATGTCCCGTTCTTATTGATTAAAAACGTTCCATATTAATTGATTTCGTTGCGAGGTTTTTGACCTCTATATGAGACGTTTTTCAAAGACTGCATTCATTTTAAAACAAACCATAACCTTTATTTCATCAATAAAGGTTTAAAAAGCTTTACGTAGATTATCAAATAATGATAATCTAAAATACCCTGTTTACACACGACCATTACATAATGGTTTACAATACAAATATGTTACAACAAATTAAGTTTCTTGAATGCAGTTTTTACACAATATCATACAAGCATGGACTCCAAATCTCGTCCTTATTTAAGTATGCGACAGCGGAAGCTCTTAATAATCACCTGAGAATAAACATGCTTAAAACGTCAACAAAAATGTTGGTGAGTTATAGGTTTAACCTATATATATCAAATCATAATAATAGACCACAAGATTTCATATTTCAATACACATCCCATACATAGAGATAAAAATCATTCATATGGTGAACACCTGGTAACCGACATTAACAAGATGCATATATAAGAATATCCCCATCATTCCGGGACACCCTTCGGATATGATATAAATTTCGAAGTACTAAAGCATCCAGTACTTTGGATGGGGTTTGTTAGGCCCAATAGATCTATCTCTAGGATTCGCGTCAATTAGGGTGTCTGTTCCCTAATTCATAGATTACCAGACTTAATAAAAAGGGGCATATTCGATTTCGATAATTCAACCATAGAATGTAGTTTCACGTACTTGTGTCTATTTTGTAAATCATTTATAAAACCTGCATGTATTCTCATCCCAAAAATATTAGATTTTAAAAGTGGGACTATAACTCACTTTCACAGATTTTTACTTCGTCGGGAAGTAAGACTTGGCCACTGGTTGATTCACGAACCTATAACAATATATACATATATATCAAAGTATGTTCAAAATATATTTACAACACTTTTAATATATTTTGATGTTTTAAGTTTATTAAGTCAACTGTCCTCGTTAGTAACCTACAACTAGTTGTCCACAGTTAGATGTACAGAAATAAATCGATAAATATTATCTTGAATCAATCCACGACCCAGTGTATACGTATCTCAGTATTGATCACAACTCAAACTATATATATTTTGGAATCAACCTCAACCCTGTATAGCTAACTCCAACATTCACATATAGAGTGTCTATGGTTGTTCCGAAATATATATAGATGTGTCGACATGATAGGTCGAAACATTGTATACGTGTCTATGGTATCTCAAGATTACATAATATATAATACAAGTTGATTAAGTTATGGTTGGAATAGATTTGTTACCAATTTTCACGTAGCTAAAATGAGAAAAATTATCCAATCTTGTTTTACCCATAACTTCTTCATTTTAAATCCGTTTTGAGTGAATCAAATTGCTATGGTTTCATATTGAACTCTATTTTATGAATCTAAACAGAAAAAGTATAGGTTTATAGTCGGAAAAATAAGTTACAAGTCGTTTTTGTAAAGGTAGTCATTTCAGTCGAAAGAACGACGTCTAGATGACCATTTTAGAAAACATATTTCCACTTTGAGTTTAACCATAATTTTTTGATATAGTTTCATATTCATAATAAAAATCATTTTCTCAGTATAACAACTTTTAAATCAAAGTTTATCATAGTTTTTAATTAACTAACCCAAAACAGCCCGCGGTGTTACTACGACGGCGTAAATCCGGTTTTACGGTGTTTTTCGTGTTTCCAGGTTTTAAATCATTAAGTTAGCATATCATATAGATATAGAACATGTGTTTAGTTGATTTTAAAAGTCAAGTTAGAAGGATTAACTTTTATTTGCGAACAAGTTTAGAATTAACTAAACTATGTTCTAGTGATTACAAGTTTAAACCTTCGAATAAGATAGCTTTATATGTATGAATCGAATGATGTTATGAACATCATTACTACCTTAGGTTCCTTGGATAAACCTACTGGAAAAGATAAAAGTGGATCGAGCTTCAATGGATCCTTGGATGGCTCGAAGTTCTTGAAGCAGAATCATGACACGAAAACAAGTTCAAGTAAGATCATCACTTGAAATAAGATTGTTATAGTTATAGAAATTGAACCAAAGTTTGAATATGATTATTACCTTGTATTAGAATGATAACCTACTGTAAGAAACAAAGATTTCTTGAGGTTGGATGATCACCTTACAAGATTGGAAGTGAGCTAGCAAACTTGAAAGTATTCTTGATTTTATGAAACTAGAACTTTAGGAATTTATGAAGAACACTTAGAACTTGAAGATAGAACTTGAGAGAGATCAATTAGATGAAGAAAATTGAAGAATGAAAGTGTTTGTAGGTGTTTTTGGTCGTTGGTGTATGGATTAGATATAAAGGATATGTAATTTTGTTTTCATGTAAATAAGTCATGAATGATTACTCATATTTTTGTAATTTTATGAGATATTTCATGCTAGTTGCCAAATGATGGTTCCCACATGTGTTAGGTGACTCACATGGGCTGCTAAGAGCTGATCATTGGAGTGTATATACCAATAGTACATACATCTAAAAGCTGTGTATTGTACGAGTACGAATACGGGTGCATACGAGTAGAATTGTTGATGAAACTGAACGAGGATGTAATTGTAAGCATTTTTGTTAAGTAGAAGTATTTTGATAAGTGTCTTGAAGTCTTTCAAAAGTGTATGAATACATATTAAAACACTACATGTATATACATTTTAACTGAGTCGTTAAGTCATCGTTAGTCGTTACATGTAAATGTTGTTTTGAAACCTTTAGGTTAACGATCTTGTTAAATGTTGTTAACCCAATGTTTATAATATCAAAAGAGATTTTAAATTATTATATTATCATGATATTATGATGTACGAATATCTCTTAATATGATATATATACATTAAATGTCGTTACAACGATAAACGTTACATATATGTCTCGTTTCAAAATCATTAAGTTAGTAGTCTTGTTTTTACATATGTAGTTCATTGTTAATATAATTAATGATATGTTTACTTATCATAATATCATGTTAACTATATATATAACCATATATATGTCATCATATAGTTTTTTACAAGTTTTAACGTTCGTGAATCACCGGTCAACTTGGGTGGTCAATTGTCTATATGAAACCTATTTCAATTAATCAAGTCTTAACAAGTTTGATTGCTTAACATGTTGGAAACATTTAATCATGTAAATATCAATCTCAATTAATATATATAAACATGGAAAATTTCGGGTCACTACAGTAAGTATCTCCATAAGTATATTAACAATGAGTTATATATATATAAACAAGACTACTAACTTAAGGATTTCGAAACGAGACATATATGTAACGATTATCGTTGTAACAACATTTAAATGTATATATATCATATTAAGATATATTAATATATCATAATATCATGATAATATAATAATTTAACATCTCATTAGATATAATAAACAATGGGTTAACAACATTAATTGAGATCGTTAACTTAAAGGTTTCAAAACAACACTTACATGTAACGACAAACGATGACTTAACGACTCAGTTAAATTGTATATACATGAAGTGTATTTAGATGTATTAAAATACTTTTGGAAGACTTCAAGACATATATCAAATCACTCATACTTAACGAAAATGGTTACAGTTACTTTTCCATTCTTTTCTTTCATCAAGAATTCTAGTCGTATTCTTACCCGTATTATACACAGCTTCAAAACGTACTTACTATGGGTATATACCAATAGGAACTAGCATGGGATTCCACTCTTTATTATGTCATGTATGACTAATCAATTTTAACTTCTACCATGAGCTAGTCAACTAACTATAACTCCTTTTAACCCCACTCACCACTCACCATTTACCACTCATCATTCACTCCATTTCACTTCCAATTCTCTTTCTAATTCTATCTCAACACACACACACACTATTATGAACGTATTTTTCCAGTAGTTAATCATCATCTTCATCAAAAATCACTTCAAGAATCAAGCTATAATCATCATAGGAAGAACACTTCAAGAACACTTCAAAAATCCCTTCAAGTTTACTAATTTACTTCCAAGCTTTCTAATCCATTCCAAGTAATCATCTAAGATCAAGAAACCTTTGTTATATACAGTAGGTTATCTTTCTTATTCAAGGTAATATTCATATTCAAACTTTGATTCAATTTCTATAACTATAAACTATCTTAATTCGAGTAAAAATCTTACTTGAACTTGTTTTTGTGTCATGATCCTACTTCAAGAACTTTCAAGCCATCCAAGATCCTTTGAAGCTAGATCATTTCTTGTCACTTCTAGTAGGTTTACCTACTAAACTTGAGGTAGTAATGATGTTCATAACATCATTCGATTCATATATATAAAACTATCTTATTCGAAGGTTTAAACTCGTAATCACTAGAACATAGTTTAGTTAATTCTAAACTTGTTCGCAAACAAAAGTTAATCCTTCTAACTTGACTTTTAAAATTAACTAAACACATGTTCTATATCTATATGATATGCTAACTTAATGATTTAAAACCTGGAAACACGAAAAACACCGTAAAACCGGATTTACACCGTCGTAGTAACACCGCGGGCTGTTTTGGGTTAATTAATTAAAAACTATGATAAACTTTGATTTAAAAGTTGTTATTCTGAGAAAATGATTTTTATTATGAACATGAAACTATATCCAAAAATTATGGTTAAACTCAAAGTGGAAGTATGTTTTCTAAAATGGTCATCTAGACGTCGTTCTTTCGACTGAAATGACTACCTTTACAAAAATGACTTGTAACTTATTTTTCTGACTATAAACCTATACTTTTTCTGTTTAGATTCATAAAATAGAGTTCAATATGAAACCATAGCAATTTGATTCACTCAAAACGGATTTAAAATGAAGAAGTTATGGGTAAAACAAGATTGGATAATTTTTCTCATTTTAGCTACGTGAAAATTGGTAACAAATCTATTCCAACCATAACTTAATCAACTTGTATTGTATATTATGTAATCTTGAGATACCATAGACACGTATACAATGTTTCGACCTATCATGTCGACACATCTATATATATTTCGGAACAACCATAGACACTCTATATGTGAATGTTGGAGTTAGCTATACAGGGTTGAGGTTGATTCCAAAATATATATAGTTTGAGTTGTGATCAATACTGAGATACGTATACACTGGGTCGTGGATTGATTCAAGATAATATTTATCGATTTATTTCTGTACATCTAACTGTGGACAACTAGTTGTAGGTTACTAACGAGGACAGCTGACTTAATAAACTTAAAACATCAAAATATATTAAAAGTGTTGTAAATATATTTTGAACATACTTTAATATACATGTATATATTGTTATAGGTTCGTGAATCAACAGTGGCCAAGTCTTACTTCTCGACGAAGTAAAAATCTGTGAAAGTGAGTTATAGTCCCACTTTTAAAATCTAATATTTTTGGGATGAGAATACATGCAGGTTTTATAAATGATTTACAAAATAGACACAAGTACGTGAAACTACATTCTATGGTTGAATTATCGAAATCGAATATGCCCCTTTTTATTAAGTCTGGTAATCTAAGAATTAGGGAACAGACACCCTAATTGACGCGAATCCTAAAGATAGATCTATTGGGCCTAACAAACCCCATCCAAAGTACCGGATGCTTTAGTACTTCGAAATTTATATCATATTCGAAGGGTGTCCCGGAATGATGGGGATATTCTTATATATGCATCTTGTTAATGTCGGTTACCAGGTGTTCACCATATGAATGATTTTTATCTCTATGTATGGGATGTATATTGAAATATGAAATCTTGTGGTCTATTATTACAATTTGATATATATAGGTTAAACCTATAACTCACCAACATTTTTGTTGACGTTTAAAGCATGTTTATTCTCAGGTGAATACTAAGAGCTTCCGCTGTTGCATACTAAAATAAGGACAAGATTTAGAGTCCATGTTTGTATGATACTGTGTAAAAACTGCATTCAAGAAACTGATTTCGATGTAACATATTTGTATTGTAAACCATTATGTAATGGTCGTGTGTAAACAAGATATTTTAGATTATCATTATTTGATAATCTACGTAAAGCTTTTTAAACCTTTATTTATGAAATAAAGGTTATGGTTTGTTTTAAAAATGAATGCAGTCTTTGAAAAACGTCTCATATAGAGGTCAAAACCTCGCAACGAAATCAATTAATATGAAACGTTTTTAATCAATAAGAACGGGACATTTCAGTTGGTATCAGAGCGTTGGTCTTAGAGAACCAGAATTTTGCATTAGTGTGTCTTATCGAGTTTGTTAGGATGCATTAGTGAGTCTGGACTTCGACCGTGTTTACTTGAAAAATGATTGCTTAACAAATTTTGTTGGAAACTATATATTTTTAACATGTGAATATTATGTGATATATTAATCTCTTAACGCGTTTGATATTATGTGATAGATGTCTACCTCTAGAACAAGTCCCATTGACTCACCTAATAATAATGAAGAGTCAAATGTAAATTGGAATGATTCGTGGACTGATTCACAAGTTCCCGAAGAGGAACCGGAAGAAGAGTCGGAACCAGAAGAAGAATCGGAACCGGAAGAAGAATCGGAACCGGATGAAGAAATAGAACCGGTGGGGGAAATAATAAAATGGTTAAGTAAAAGAAAATCCTCAACCAACCGACCAAGGTTAATTATGGTCAATGGTGTTTCCGCCAAGGAAGCAAAATATTGGGAGGATTACCAATTCTCCGATGAATCGGATTCTGACGAGAATTCCGATGATGTTATAGAAATTACCCCAACTAAATTTAAAAAGGCAAAAGAAAATAATAAGGGAAAGGGCATAAAAATAGAGAAATCTAATTCCAACCCCGATGAACCTTATATGTATCGTCAACCCCCGAAGTCCTTAAGTTGTAACAATGACCCGGGAACCTCTAAACCACCAGGTTTTTCTAAACCAATGTGGAAAACGACGGCTCGTATTAGGGGAACATCATATATCCCTAGAAACTTGGTAAAACGAACCAAAACCGAAGAAGAAGAAACAAGCGAGTCGGAATAAGATAGTTGTATTCGTGTGGTGTAATATAAGTAATATAGTGTGCTTATGCTTTATGATATATGTAAAAATTGCTTGTATTAATAAGTATTTTTTTTATGAATCTAACTCTTGTCTATTTTACAGTATAAAAACACAAAATGGATAGACAACTCAATATTTTAAGAGACCTACCCGGAGACATGATTGATGAAATCTTGTCTAGAGTCGGTCAGAATTCTTCGGCACAACTATTTAAGGCGAGATCAGTTTGTAAGACATTCGAAGAACGTTCCAAGAATGCCTTGGTTTATAAAAGGCTTTCGTTCGAAAGATGGGGGATATCACATTGGGAAATCCATAAGTTACGATGTGTTTACTTTGACGCATATATTGCGGGGAACCCAAATGCTATTTTACGCAATGGGTTAAGAAATTATTTTGACTCAATATATCCGAATATTGGACTCCAGGATTTAGAAAAAGCAGCTAACATGCAACATAAAGAAGCATGTTATGCTTACGGATTAGTAATGTTCGCTTCTCACCAAAGTGAGAACAAGAACATCGGGCTACAACTATTAAACAAAACGTTCCCACAAGTGACGGAGTCGGTAATTGGGGTAAGAAATGAGGTTTTTAGATTGTTACGGGACTGTTGGACATTACGTAACCCTCGTCCCTTTGACGACGTTACAACACGCTGTCTTATCAATGGCCATAACGGTTATGTTCCACAAGACCAAGGATGGGAAGTAGTCCTAGTAAAACCAGAATGCATGACTTGTTTCTGGACGTATGAATTACGTGTCTTTATTGCCTTTGCTGAACGACTTGTGTACTAGCTAGAATTATCTTCACAACTATCTTGTATCAAAGTTATTATGTGATATATTTCATGCTTTATGTAAAATAAGCGGTATTGTAAGTTTGTAAAATATTGTATAAAAGTTTGAACGCGAAATATTATTATAATCAGTTTTTCATATAGAATTGTAGTAGTTGAATTGTATATTAGCTACTAAGTATGAACTTAACGGGTAGGTACTACCCGAATTTAAACTTATAAAACGCTAATATGAAGAAAAAGCTTTTATAAATGAGTTCATATTATGCTACGAAATACTATTAACTACTCTTAATATTCTGTATGATTAACTTGTTCCATTTGACTATTTTGAAGGAAATGGCACCGACTACTCGACACACCGTGAATATGAATGAAGAGGAATTCCGTACTTTTCTAGCTTCAAACATAGCCGCAGTACAGGCTGCGCTACATACCAACAATAACCTTGGATCTAGCAGTACAGGAAATCGTGTAGGATGCACCTATAAAGAATTCACTGCCTGCAAACCTTTGGAATTTGATGGAACCGAAGGACCGATCGGATTGAAACGGTGGACCGAGAAGGTCGAATCGGTGTTTGCCATAAGTAAGTGTACTGAAGAGGACAAAGTAAAGTACGCTACGCATACCTTCACAGGTTCTGCGTTAACATGGTGGAATACCTATCTAGAGCAAGTGGGACTAGACGATGCGTACGCACTACCGTGGTCAGCATTCAAGCACTTGATGAACGAGAAGTACCATCCCAGAACCGAGGTCAATAAGCTCAAGACAGAACTTAGAGGGTTACGAACCCAAGGAATTGATATTACCACGTACGAAAGACGATTCACAGAATTGTGCCTATTGTGTCCGGGAGCATTCGAAGATGAGGAAGAGAAGATCGACGCGTTTGTGAAAGGATTACCGGAAAGAATCCAAGAAGATATAAGTTCACACGAGCCCGCCTCCATACAACAGGCATGTAGAATGGCTCACAAACTAGTGAACCAGATTGAAGAAAGAATTAAAGAACAGACTGCTGAAGAGGCCAATGTGAAGCAAGTCAAAAGAAAGTGGGAGGAAAACGGTGATAAGAATCACCAATACAATAACAACAGCAATTACAACAATAATCGCAACAATTATCCCAACAATCGTAACATCAATCGCAACTACAACAAACGGCCCAACAGCAACAACAACAACAACAACAACAACAACAACAGCAACTACAACAATCATCCCAACAACAATAATAACCGCAACAACAACAACAATCAGAAGCAGCTATGCCAAAGGTGTGAAAAGTATCACTCGGGGTTCTGCACCAAATTTTGCAACAAGTGTAAAAGAAATGGTCATAGCGCGGCGAAGTGTGAGGTCTACGGACCAGGGGTTAATAGAAAGAAAGGAACAAATGGTGTCGGAACGAGTAATGGCGGAGCAAGTAGTGTCGGAGAAAGTTATGCCAATGTAGTTTGTTATAAATGTGGAAAACCGGGCCACATTATTAGAAATTGCCCGAACCAGGAGAACACGAATGGACAAGGCCGCGGAAGAGTTTTCAATATTAATGCGGCAGAGGCACAAGAAGACCCGGAGCTTGTTACGGGTACGTTTCTTATTGACAATAAATCTTCTTACATTTTATTTGATTCGGGTGCGGATAGAAGCTATATGAGTAGAGATTTTTGTGCTAAATTAAGTTGTCCATTGACGCCTTTGGATAGTAAATTTTTACTCGAATTAGCAAATGGTAAATTAATTTCAGCAGATAATATATGTCGGAATCGAGAAATTAAACTGGTTAGCGAAACATTTAAGATTGACTTGATACCAGTAGAGTTAGGGAGTTTTGATGTGATAATCGGTATGAACTGGTTGAAAGAAGTGAAAGCAGAAATCGTTTGTTACAAAAATGCAATTCGCATTATACGAGAAAAAGGAAAACCCTTAATGGTGTACGGAGAAAAGGGCAACACGAAGCTACATCTTATTAGTAATTTGAAGGCACAAAAACTAATAAGAAAAGGTTGCTATGCTGTTCTAGCACACGTCAAGAAAGTACAAACTGAAGAAAAGAGCATCAATGATGTTCCCGTCGCAAAAGAATTTCCCGATGTATTTCCGAAAGAATTACCGGGATTACCCCCACATCGATCCGTTGAATTTCAAATAGATCTTGTACCAGGAGCTGCACCAATAGCTCGTGCTCCTTACAGACTCGCACCCAGCGAGATGAAAGAACTGCAAAGCCAATTACAAGAACTTTTAGAGCATGGTTTCATTCGACCAAGCACATCACCATGGGGAGCTCCTGTTTTGTTTGTCAAGAAGAAAGATGGTACATTCAGGTTGTGTATCGACTACCGAGAGTTGAACAAACTTACCATCAAGAACCGCTACCCACTACCGAGAATCGACGACTTATTTGATCAACTACAAGGCTCGTCTGTTTATTCAAAGATTGACTTACGTTCCGGGTATCATCAAATGCGGGTGAAAGAAGATGATATTCCAAAGACTGCTTTCAGAATACGTTACGGCCATTACGAGTTTATGGTCATGCCATTTGGTTTAACTAATGCACCAGCTGTGTTCATGGACCTTATGAACCGAGTGTGTGGACCATACCTTGACAAGTTTGTCATTGTTTTCATTGATGACATACTTATTTACTCAACGAATGATCAAGAGCACGAAGAACATTTGAGAAAAGTGCTAGAAGTATTGAGGAAAGTAAAACTGTACGCTAAGTTTTCAAAGTGTGCATTTTGGTTGAAAGAAGTTCAATTCCTCGGTCACATAGTGAACAAAGAAGGTATCCAGGTGGACCCGGCAAAGATCGAAACCGTTGAAAAGTGGGAAACCCCAAAAACTCCGAAGCATATACGTCAATTTTTAGGATTGGCTGGTTACTACAGAAGATTCATCCAAGATTTCTCCAAAATAGCAAAACCCTTGACTGCATTAACGCATAAAGGGAAGAAATTTGAATGGAAGGATGAACAAGAGAAGGCGTTTCAATTATTGAAGAAAAAGCTAACTACGGCACCTATATTGTCATTGCCTGAAGGGAATGACGATTTTGTGATTTATTGTGACGCATCAAAGTAAGGTCTCGGTTGTGTATTAATGCAACGAACGAAGGTGATTGCTTATGCGTCTAGACAATTGAAGATTCACGAACAAAATTATACGATGCATGATTTGGAATTAGGCGCGGTTGTTTTTGCATTAAAGACTTGGAGACACTACTTATATGGGGTCAAAAGTATTATATATACCGACCACAAAAGTCTTCAACACATATTTAATCAGAAACAACTAAATATGAGGCAGCGTAGGTGGATTGAATTGTTAAATGATTACGACTTTGAGATTCGTTACCACCCGGGAAAGGCAAATGTGGTAGCTGATGCCTTGAGCAGGAAGGACAGAGAACCCATTCGAGTAAAATCTATGAATATAATGATTCATAATAACCTTACTACTCAAATAAAGGAGGCGCAACAAGGAGTTTTAAAAGAAGGAAATTTAAAGGATGAAATACCCAAAGGATCGGAGCAGCATCTTAATATTCGGGAAGACGGAACCCGGTATAGGGCTGAAAGGATTTGGGTACCAAAATTTGGAAATATGAGAGAAATGGTACTTAGAGAAGCTCATAAAACCAGATACTCAATACATCCTGGAACGGGGAAGATGTACAAGGATCTCAAGAAACATTTTTGGTGGCCGGGTATGAAAGCCGATGTTGCTAAATACGTAGGAGAATGTTTGACGTGTTCTAAGGTCAAAGCTGAGCATCAGAAACCATCAGGTCTACTTCAACAACCCGAAATCCCAGAATGGAAATGGGAAAACATTACCATGGATTTCATCACTAAATTGCCAAGGACTGCAAGTGGTTTTGATACTATTTGGGTAATAGTTGATCGTCTCACCAAATCAGCACACTTCCTGCCAATAAGAGAAGATGACAAGATGGAGAAGTTAGCACGACTGTATTTGAAGGAAGTCGTCTCCAGACATGGAATACCAATCTCTATTATCTCTGATAGGGATGGCAGATTTATTTCAAGATTCTGGCAGACATTACAGCAAGCATTAGGAACTCATCTAGACATGAGTACTGCCTATCATCCACAAACTGATGGGCAGAGCGAAAGGATGATACAAATGCTTGAAGACATGCTACGAGCATGTGTTATTGATTTCGGAAACAGTTGGGATCGACATCTACCGTTAGCAGAATTTTCCTACAACAACAGCTACCATTCAAGCATTGAGATGGCGTCGTTTGAAGCACTTTATGGTAGAAAGTGCAGGTCTCCGATTTGTTGGAGTGAAGTGGGGGATAGACAGATTACGGGTCCGGAGATTATACAAGAAACTACCGAGAAGATCATCCAAATTCAACAACGGTTGAAAACCGCCCAAAGTCGACAAAAGAGCTACGCTGACATTAAAAGAAAAGATATAGAATTTGAAATTAGAGAGATGGTCATGCTTAAAGTTGCACCTTGGAAAGGCGTTGTTCGATTTGGTAAACGAGGGAAATTAAATCCAAGGTATATTGGACCATTCAAGATTATTGATCGTGTCGGACCAGTAGCTTACCGACTTGAGTTACCTCAATAACTCGCGGCTGTACATAACACTTTCCACGTCTCGAATTTGAAGAAATGTTTTGCTAAAGAAGATCTCACTATTCCGTTAGATGAAATCCAAATCAACGAAAAACTCCAATTCATCGAAGAACCCGTCGAAATAATGGATCGTGAGGTTAAAAGACTTAAGCAAAACAAGATACCAATTGTTAAGGTTCGATGGAATGCTCGTAGAGGACCCGAGTTCACCTGGGAGCGTGAAGATCAGATGAAGAAGAAATACCCACATCTATTTCCAGAAGATTCGTCAACACCTTCAACAGCTTAAAATTTCGGGACGAAATTTATTTAACGGGTAGGTACTGTAGTGACCTGAACTTTTCCATGTTTATATATATTAATTGAGATTGATATTTACATGATTAAATGTTTCCAACATGTTAAGCAATCAAACTTGTTAAGACTTGATTAATTGAAATATGTTTCATATAGACAATTGACCACCCAAGTTGACCGGCGATTCACGAACGTTATAACTTGTAAAAATGACATGACGATATATATATGGATATACATATGGTTAACATGAGATTATGATAAGTAAGTATCTCCATAAGTATATTAACAATGAGTTATATATATATAAACAAGACTACTAACTTAAGGATTTCGAAACGAGACATTTAAATGTATATATATCATATTAAGATATATTAATATATCATAATATCATGATAATATAATAATTTAACATCTCATTAGATATAATAAACAATGGGTTAACAAGATTAATTGAGATCGTTAACTTAAAGGTTTCAAAACAACACTTACATGTAACGACTAACGATGACTTAACGACTCAGTTAAAATGTATATACATGAAGTGTATTTAGATGTATTAAAATACTTTTGGAAGACTTCAAGACATATATCAAAACACTCATACTTAACGAAAATGGTTACAGTTACTTTCCCATTCTTTTCTTTCATCAAGAATTCTAGTCGTATTCTTACCCGTATTATACACAGCTTCAAAACGTACTTACTATAGGTATATACCAATAGGAACTAGCATGGGATTCTACTCTTGATTATGTCATGTATGACTAATCAATTTTAACTTCTACCATGAGCTAGTCAACTAACTAGAACTCCTTTTAACCCCACTCACCACTCACCATTTACCACTCATCATTCACTCCATTTCACTTCCAATTCTCTTTCTAATTCTATCTCAACACACACACACACTATTATGAACGTATTATTCCAGTAGTTAATCATCATCTTCATCAAAAATCACTTCAAGAATCAAGCTATAATCATCATAGGAAGAACACTTCAAGAACACTTCAAAAATCCCTTCAAGTTTACTAATTTACTTCCAAGCTTTCTAATCCATTCCAAGTAATCATCTAAGATCAAGAAACCTTTGTTATATACAGTAGGTTATCTTTCTTATTCAAGGTAATATTCATATTCAAACTTTGATTCAATTTCTATAACTATAAACTATCTTAATTCGAGTAAAAATCTTACTTGAACTTGTTTTTGTGTCATGATCCTACTTCAAGAACTTTCAAGCCATCCAAGATCCTTTGAAGCTAGATCATTTCTTGTCACTTCTAGTAGGTTTACCTACTAAACTTGAGGTAGTAATGATGTTCATAACATCATTCGATTCATATATATAAAACTATCTTATTCGAAGGTTTAAACTCGTAATCACTAGAACATAGTTTAGTTAATTCTAAACTTGTTCGCAAACAAAAGTTAATCCTTCTAACTTGACTTTTAAAATTAACTAAACACATGTTCTATATCTATATGATATGCTAACTTAATGATTTAAAACCTGGAAACACGAAAAACACCGTAAAACCGGATTTACGCCGTCGTAGTAACACCGCGGGCTGTTTTGGGTTAGTTAATTAAAAACTATGATAAACTTTGATTTAAAAGTTGTTATTCTGAGAAAATGATTTTTATTATGAACATGAAACTATATCCAAAAATTATGGTTAAACTCAAAGTGGAAGTATGTTTTCTAAAATGGTCATCTAGACGTCGTTCTTTCGACTGAAATGACCACCTTTACAAAAATGACTTGTAACTTATTTTTCCGACTATAAACCTATACTTTTTCTGTTTAGATTCATAAAATAGAGTTCAATATGAAACCATAGCAATTTGATTCACTCAAAACGGATTTAAAATGAAGAAGTTATGGGTAAAACAAGATTGGATAATTTTTCTCATTTTAGCTACGTGAAAATTGGTAACAAATCTATTCCAACCATAACTTAATCAACTTGTATTGTATATTATGTAATCTTGAGATACCATAGACACGTATACAATGTTTCGACCTATCATGTCGACACATCTATATATATTTCGGAACAACCATAGACACTCTATATGTGAATGTTGGAGTTAGCTATACAGGGTTGAGGTTGATTCCAAAATATATATAGTTTGAGTTGTGATCAATACTGAGATACGTATACACTGGGTCATGGATTGATTCAAGATAATATTTATCGATTTATTTCTGTACATCTAACTGTGGACAACTAGTTGTAGGTTACTAACGAGGACAGCTGACTTAATAAACTTAAAACATCAAAATATATTAAAAGTGTTGTAAATATATTTTGAACATACTTTAATATACATGTATATATTGTTATAGGTTCGTGAATCAACAGTGGCCAAGTCTTACTTCTCGACGAAGTAAAAATCTGTGAAAGTGAGTTATAGTCCCACTTTTAAAATCTAATATTTTTGGGATGAGAATACATGCAGGTTTTATAAATGATTTACAAAATAGACACAAGTACGTGAAACTACATTCTATGGTTGAATTATCGAAATCGAATATGCCCCTTTTTATTAAGTCTGGTAATCTAAGAATTAGGGAACAGACCCCCTAATTGACGCGAATCCTAAAGATAGATCTATTGGGCCTAACAAACCCCATCCAAAGTACCGGATGCTTTAGTACTTTGAAATTTATATCATATCCGAAGGGTGTCCCGGAATGATGAGGATATTCTTATATATGCATCTTGTTAATGTCGGTTACCAGGTGTTCACCATATGAATGATTTTTATCTCTATGTATGGGATGTATATTGAAATATGAAATCTTGTGGTCTATTGTTACAATTTGATATATATAGGTTAAACCTATAACTCACCAACATTTTTGTTGACGTTTAAAGCATGTTTATTCTCAGGTGAATACTAAGAGCTTCCGCTGTTGCATACTAAAATAAGGACAAGATTTAGAGTCCATGTTTGTATGATACTGTGTAAAAACTGCATTCAAGAAACTGATTTCGATGTAACATATTTGTATTGTAAACCATTATGTAATGGTCGTGTGTAAACAAGATATTTTAGATTATCATTATTTGATAATCTACGTAAAGCTTTTTAAACCTTTATTTATGAAATAAAGGTTATGGTTTGTTTTAAAAATGAATGCAGTCTTTGAAAAACGTCTCATATAGAGGTCAAAACCTCGCAACGAAATCAATTAATATGGAACGTTTTTAATCAATAAGAACGGGACATTTCAACCTGAACCAAATTGGGTGTCAACCGTAAGAACGGTGGTTGCATAGCATGGTCGAAGACAGGACCTTCTGCCAGACCGAAAAATTATAGGGTGATCTTTACTATTGCTCCTACAAAGGATAGTAATTGTATCTGACACGTTGTGGACCATGAACATCTGCATGTCATTAGACATTGCCTTAATAGTTGCTTGTTCATCACTTTCCTTTACAACCGGACGGTAGTTTACCGAAAGGTAATATACGGAGCAAGTATACTGAACGTGTTGCTTTCCTAATACAAGGATTAGCAAGTGGGTGACACAAAACCGCAAGTTTTGAGCTAAAATTTTCAAATCTAAAACCCACAAAACCCACAAAAATATTTTGCAAACACCGATGGTGGGTCAAATTAGAAAACTTATCTAGGGTAAAAGCTAGAATGAATTTTCAAAAGATCAAATATTTTCATAAAGATCCAATTTCCTAAAGAATCTAAATTTTCATAGTCAAGTGGGACTGTAAACTGTAGTGACCCGACAAAATCGTCATTGAGGGCGCCGTCTACTTAGGTCTCGTTACGTGGTCATAAGTCTTTAAAATGACGTTTGACCAAAATATGTCGCATTCATTTCAAATGTAAAAGTGTTTCAAGTTTAACAAGGTAGTTCCACGACTAGTTACATTACAATGTTTAACGTACAAATGAAACCTATGCGACACAATTTTGAAAGTAAGCCAAAAGATGCTCCATGTATGCATATATACTTGACATCTAAGCAAGTATAAAAAAGAGTGCGGAAGCATGTATCACATAGCATTTAAGGACCTGAGAAAAACATATAGAAAATTGTCAACGAAAAACATTGGTGAAATCATAGGTGTATTAGTAACGTTGTTTTTGAACCACAAGATTTAATATAGTTGATTATCCAAATTGTTTGTATTCCAAAAGTATGTTCGCGAGCACCAAATTATCAAGACTTAACTGTTTTGTACCCTGTTATGTAGTGTTAGAACGTACACTATACTCGAAAATATATTTCATCCGCTAACGGTAGCGAACCGTCCGAATGAGGCTCGTCAAGACCATGTGATCACATAATATAAGTTCTCATTTACACCCTGCAAGTGTAACTAATGATAATTGAATTGAGGCTTTTTGTTCAAACTCGCACGTGAAATGTTTGTTTTCGTACCTGTGTTCAAAGTATTAAAAGTGTGATACGTATATGTTTCTCATCCCATAGTTTAAAGCGTAAAAGTTGTTGAAAAGGTGGGACTATGATCTCACCTTGGTTGCACGAATAGTAAATTGTACTTCACAAGGAAACGTGTGCAAGAACGAATGCTAGTCTTGACCTAAACAAATAGGTCGTATCAATAACGGTAAACACGATTGGTCAAAGTGTGCAATTAGTCCTATGGCTCGTTATGACTCGATTATAATAGCATGTGAATCAAATTGTCATGTTTCATGCAAGGTACAAGTATAAAATCATGTTAGAATGATTGCATAAGTAATTGATTAAGTTTGGACAAAAGTCAACTTTGGTCAAGTCAAAGTCAACGAAAAGTCAACACATTCGGGTCGGGTCCCGAACTATTTTTCTGAGGTTTTTATTCATATATAAGCATGTTAGAACAAGTTACATGTGAATCGGAGGTGCGTAGAATAGCAAACATTTTTCGAAATTTGACAATGAAGGTTAGTCCCTGAATGCGGCTTAAGTCGCGCCGCGACCAAGGATTGCCGCGCCGCGGTAATCAACGTGAACTGGTGCCTGGCCAGTTTCAATTGTCCAAGTCCCAAACCGAATTTCATTTAAACACAAAACACAAACCGTAAACTCTTACGCCACGTATCTTATATCGTTGGAAAGGTAATTTGACAAGAAACACAACTAAACACGTTTCCTAAATCAAAAACATAATTTTCAATAATCGAATTTCCAAATTAAATGATCAATTAATGCTCATCATTAATGCTTCAATTTCATAAATGCACAATTATGTTTCGGGAATTAAATGCACACATATGATACGCCGTTTCGTAGATAATTACGCATACAATACAACTAAACACTTACAATTTACATTGCAAAGCATTCAATGCCTCAAAGATCAAATTTAAGGGCACCAAACCCTAACTAACAATCACAAATTTAATAATTTTGTTTATGAAGCTAATCCATGCCAACCTACATACCAAATTGAAGCTAGTGATGCTAGTAATACATTTAATACATGCACTTTTAACATCTAACAACATTGGAGCAACCAAATCACCAAATCAAACATACCAAAATTCAAGTTCATGCTAGTTGCTTAAAATTACAAGATCGAGCATACGAATCACATAATCATGCTAGACTTGAGCCATAGACACTAAATAACACTTTTTATAAGTCAAAAATATCAAGAACACAAAATCTAGTGTTTTTAGAAAGTTATCCAAATGAGATGTAATCGGTATGGATTTGAAGAGGAAGATGCAAGGATTCCGAATATGTAATTTGTTTAGATTGATGTTTGCTCGATTTGAAATAGATGATGATTCTTTGTTTTGGGTTTTGAGAGAAAAATGTGAAAGTATTAAAGAAAAAATGGAAAAGAAAATGGATAATGAAAGGAGGTGGGTGTTGACTAGTCCATCTAGTCACATCTTTGATCAATTGGCGAAACTAGTCCCTCGAGTTCGGTTGGGGGTGCGTAAATTACCTAAACGAGATAATTTAGAAACGCGTATTAATGGATGGTGTTATAATTATATAACAGACTTTAGAATAATTAAACGGAAAGTAAACGGAAAAATTCAGGATGTTACATTACCTACTCCTTAAAAGAAATTTCGTCCCGAAATTTAAGTAGGTGTAGTAGTCGTTGTTTCTTCCTCGGGATCTTGCGTTTCTGAGTCCACGAATAAATGAGGATACTTCCTTTGTATTTGATCTAGTCTTTCCCAAGTAAACTCGGGTCCCCTTTTAGCATTCCAACAAACTTTGACAATCGGAATTCGGCTTTGTTTTAGCGTTTTGACGGAGTGGTCCACAATTTCGACCGGTTCTTCCACAAAATGAAGTTTGTCATCAATAGCAAGCTCCTCCAGAGGAATGACGACTTCGGGTTCGGCAAAGCACTTCATCAAATTTGATACATGGAAAGTAGTATGAATGAAGCTTAATTGAGGCGGAAGATCTAAACGATAAGCAACGGTTCCTACACGCTCCAAGATTTCGAAAGGACCAATATACCGTGGATTTAGCTTCGCACGTTTTCCAAAATGGATTACACCTTTCCAAGGTGCGACTTTTAACATTACGCGGTCACTGACTTGAAATTCGAGGTCGTTTCGTCTTTTGTCGGTATAGTTCTTTTGACGACTTCGGGCCGTCCGAAGCCTATCTCGGATTTGAACGATCTTCTCGGTTGTTTCATGAATGAGTTCGGGTCCGGTGATTTGTGTGTCGCCTACTTCGGCCCAACAAAGAGGTGAACGACATTTTCGGCCATATAATGCTTCAAATGGTGCGGCGTTAATACTCGCGTGATAACTATTGTTGTAGGAGAATTCGGCGAGAGGAAAGTGCTTGTCCCAAGCTTTTCCGAAATCGATAACGCAAGCTCGTATCATGTCTTCCAAGGTTTGAATTGTGCATTCGCTTTGTCCGTCAGTTTGTGGATGATATGTGGTACTCATGTCTAAACGCGTTCCCAATGCTTCTTGTAAAGTACGCCAAAATCTTGAAACAAAACGGCCATCTCGGTCGGAAATAATCGATAAGGGTACACCGTGACGGGCAACGATCTCTTTAATGTAAAGTTGTGCAAGTTTCTCCATTTTGTCGGTTTCCTTCATGGCTAGGAAGTGCGCGGATTTGGTGAGACGGTCAACAATAACCCAAATAGTATCATAGCCGCCCACCGTCTTTGGTAGTTTGGTGATAAAATCCATCGTTATCCTTTCCCACTTCCATTGCGGGATTTCGGGTTGTTGAAGTAGTCCGGACGGTCTTTGATGTTCGGCTTTGACTTTGTAGTAAGTTAGGAATTTTCCAACATAAGTAGCGACGTCCCTTTTAATGTTCGGCCACCAATATTGTTCCTTGAGGTCATGGTACATCTTATTGCACCGGGGTGAATCAAATATCTTGACTTATGGGCTTCGTCTAAAATAAGGCTTCGTAGGTCCCCATAACTAGGTACCCAAATTCTTCCGGTGAAATATCGGAGTCCGGTTTCTTTAACTTCGAATCGAGAGGTGAGGACGTTCAAGTGTTCGAGAGAGATGTTTTCATCCTTGAGAGACTCGTCTTGGGCTACACGAATTTGACTATTGAGGTTGGTGTGAATGGTGATGTTTAAAGCTCGGACACGAAGAGGCACCGCTCTTTCCTTTCGACTTAAGGTATCGGCTACTACGTTTGCCTTCCCGGGATGGTAACGAAGCTCACAATCATAATCGTTTAAAGTTTCAATCCACCGGCGTTGTCTCATGTTTAGTTGCTTTTGGTCGAAGATGTGTTGGAGGCTTTTGTGATCGGTGAAGATAGTACTCTTGGTTCCATAAAGATAGTGTCTCCACATTTTAAGTGCAAAGACAACGGCTCCGAGTTCAAGATCATGTGTCGTGTAGTTCTGTTCGTGAATTTTTAGTTGTCGAGAGGCATAAGCAATGACTTTCTTTCGTTGCATCAATACACACCCAAAACCATGTTTCGAGGCATCGCAATATACAAGAAAATCATCATTGCCGTCGGGAAGAGACAAGATAGGAGCGGTGGTTAGCTTTGTCTTCAAGACTTGAAACGCGGATTCTTGCTCGGTAGCCCAAATCAATCTCTTTCCCTTGTGAGTTAACGCGGTTAGAAGACGTGCAACCAAAGAGAAGTTTTCGATGAATCTACGATAGTACCCGGCGAGACCCAAGAATTGACGAATGTGAGTAGGAGTAGTAGGAGTTTCCCATTTGCTAATGGCTTCGATTTTTGAAGGATCGACCTTAATACCTTGATTGCTTACAACATGACCAAGAAATTGAACTTCCTTCAACCAAAATTCACACTTGGAGAATTTGGCATAGAGTCGTTCTTGTCTAAGAAGTTCGAGTACGAGTTGGAGGTGTTGTTCATGCTCTTCTTCGCTTTTAGAATAGACCAAGATATCATCGATGAACACAATAACGAATTTATCGAGATACGGTTTACACACGTGGTTCATAAGGTCCATGAACACCGCCGGTGTGTTAGTGAGACCAAATGGCATTACAAGAAATTCATAACTACTATAACGAGTTCGGAAAGCAGTTTTGGAGACATCTTCCCCCTTAACCCTTAATTGATGATAACCCGAGCGGAGATCGATTTTCGAAAATACACGAGATCCTTGTTATTGATCAAAGAGGTAATCGATGCGTGGAAGAGGATATCGGTTCTTAACCGTCAATTTGTTTAGTTCACGATAGTAGATACACATTCGTAGGGATCCATCTTTCTTCTTAACGAATAAAATTGGAGCGCCCCATGGTGAATGGCTAGGTTGGATAAAACCACGGTTAAGTAGTTCTTGAATTTGACTTTGCAATTCTTGCATTTCAGATGGAGGAAGTCTATACGGTGCACGTGCTATGGGTGCGGCTCCCAGAATAAGATCTATTTGGAATTCAACCGGTCGATGAGGTGGAAGACCCGACAATTCGTCGGGAAATACATCGAAAAAGTCACTAACAATTGGCACATCATCAATATGCTTCTCATCGGACTCGACTTTCTTAACGTGGGAAAGGATCGCAAAACAACCCTTACGGAGTAGTTTTCTAACTTTAAGGCACGAGACGAGATTGAGTCCGGTGCAACTCTTATCGCCATAGACAATCAAGGGTTCACCATTCTCGATAGGAATCCGGATTGCATTAAGATCATAAAGAATGTGAGATTTCGTTTTGACTAACCAATTCATACCGATTATTACATCGAAGCTCCATAGTTCCATGGGTATCAAGTCAATTTCAAACTCATTTCCCAAAATGTTTAACGTACACCCCCGGTAATATGTGTCGGCACTCAATAGGTTCCCGTTGGCCACCTCAATGTCATAACTAGTATCTAGGGGGAGTGATGGAGTGGTAAGAGTATGAACCAAAGTCTTGGATAAAAAACATTTATCGGCACCCGAATCAAATAAGCAAGAAACATAAGATTTGTTGAGAAGAAACGTACCCGTGACTAGTTCATTGTCATCTCGGGCCTCTTGGGGGTTAATGTTAAAAGCTCGGCCGCGTGTGTCGGGGTTGGCTTTCTTCTTCGAACATGCATTTCTAAAATGACCCGTTTGGCCACATTCAAAACAAGCACCCGGTTTTGGTGCATTGGGCCCCTTTTGAGCGACGGGGGCGGCACTTCTATAATCGTTGGCCACATGACCACTCCTTTGGCACCGGTGGCAAAATGATTTTTCACATTCACCATAGTGGTGTTTGTGGCATTTGTTGCAAAAAGTTTTATTTCCGCCATAACTTTTCTTGCCGTCGGAGGTGAAAGGCTTTTTGGTGAAGTTGTTGTTGTAGTTGCTTGATTGGGAGGCTTCCCATTTTCTTTTGTTGCTACCCGATTTATCCTCAGCTTTAGGTGCCGGTACTACGATTTCGTCCACTGTTTCTATCAATTTGGTGGCCATATTCAAAGCTTCTTGACGATTAGTGGGTTTGGATGACATTACCCCATGTTTGATGCTCTTTGGAAGACCATCCATATAAAGTTCAACCCTTGAAGACTCGGGGTTCACAAGGTTTGGGCACATCAAGGCTAATTCGGAAAATCGTTGATTATAAGCCTTGAGATCGTTTCCGACCGCTTTTAAAGTTCTTAGCTCTTGTTCGAGCTTTCGGGTTTCTTCACGAGGGAAATATTCGATTATCATCTTTTCCCTTAAATCGGCCAAAGAGAGGGAGTGGGCTTCATCGGTACCCACCGATTGTACATAGGTGTTCCACCAAGTGAGAGCAACACCGGTGAAAGTGTGAGTGGAGTACTTGACCTTGTCTTGGTCCCGACAACCGCTTATGCTAAAGACGGCTTTCGTTTGCTCAAACCATCGGGTGAGCACAACCGGTCCCCCGGTTCCATCGAAGGTGTGAGGTTTGCACCCCATGAAAGCTTTATAGGAGAATCCCTCGTTTGAGTTACCGGCTCCATTGTTGTTGTTGTTGTGGTTGTTGTTATTGTTGTTGTTGTTGGATGAGTGACCGGCCATGGCCGCATCCATGGTGGTGGCTATCATTCGTTGTAGAGCTTGTTCGGGTGTTTCATGGTGTGGTACACGGCGAGGAGGCATTGTTCCTTCAAAACACAAGAATATCGTTGATTAGTATTCTCAATAATACTAACCGTGATATGGAATGAGGATAAAGAGAAAAAATTTCCTTGACTTGCCTTAAATTATTTATGTCATAATGTCGAAACGTTCATATGAGTCGCCATAATATAATCCCGGAAATTATATTACCCTAATTCATATGTACATTCGACATTATTTCACGAAGTCAAGGTGGCACGTCAATCAAATTAAACAACGTGAGATTAAGATGGAATATAAGTTAGATATGAATAGAAGAGTTCGAGTATAAATGCACAAGTAGTCAAGTAATTCCTACTTCAAGTCTATATGCCCGTCGTAGTCTAGACTCACTAATGTACCCTACGACTCGGGGTTGACACGAATGAACTCTAAATCCCTACAACCAATGCTCTGATACCATCTGTAGCGACCCGAAAAAATCGTCATTGATGGCGCCGTCTACTTAAGTCCCGTTACGTGGTCATAAGTCTTTAAAATGACGTTTGACCAAAATATATCGCATTCATTTCAAATGTAAAAGTGTTTCAAGTTTAACAAGGTAGTTCCACGATTAGTTACATTACAATGTTTAACATACAAATGAAACCTATGCGACACAATTTTGAAAGTAAGCCAAAAGATGCTCCATGTATGAGTATATACTCGTCATCCAAGCAAGTATCAAAAAGAGTGTGGAAGCATGTATCACATAGCATTTAAGGACCTGAGAAAAACATATAGAAAACTGTCAACAAAAAACGTTGGTGAAATCATAGGTGTATTAGTAACGTTGTTTTTGAACCACAAGATTTAATATAGTTGATTATCCAAATCATTTGTATTCCAAAAGTACGTTCACGAGCACCCAATTATCAAGACTTAACTGTTTTGTACCCTGTTACATAGTGTTAGAACATACACTATACTCGAAAATATATTTCATCCGCTAACGGTAGCGAACCGTCCAAATGAGGCTCGTCAAGCCCATGTGATCACATAATATAAGGTCTCGTTTACACCCTGCAAGTGTAACTAATGATTATTGAATTGAGGATTTTTATTCAAACTCGCACGAGGAATGTTTGTTTTCGTACTTGTGTTCAAAGTATTAAAAGTGTGATACGTATATGTTTCTCATCCCATAGTTTAAAGCGTAAAAGTTGTTGAAAAGGTGGGACTATGATCTCACCTTGGTTGCACGAATAGTAAATTGTACTTCACAAGGTAACGTGTGCAAGAACGAATGCTAGTCTTGACCTAAACAAATAGGTTGTATCAATAACGGTAAACACGATTGGTCAAAGTGTGCAATTAGTCCTATGGCTCGTTACGACTCGATTATAATAGTGAATCAAATTGTCATGTTTCATAAAAGGTACAAGTATAAATGCATGTTAGAATGATTGCATAAGTAATTGATTAAGTTTGGACAAAAGTCAACTTTGGTCAAGTCAAAGTCAACGAAAAATTCAACACGTTCGGGTCGGGTCCCGAACTATTTTTCTGAGGTTTTTATTCATATATAAGCATGTTAGAACAACTTACATGTGAATCGGAGGTGCGTAGCATAGCAAACATTTTTCAAAATTTGACAATGTAGGTCAATCCCTGAATGCGGCTTATGTCGCGCCGCGACCAAGGATTGCCGTGCCGCGGCAATCAACGTGAACTGGTGCCTGGCCAGTTTCAATTGTCTAAGTCCCAAACCAAATTTCATTTAAACACAAAACACAAACCGTAAACTCTTACGACGCGTATCTTATATCGTTGGAAAGGTAATTTGACAAGGAACACAACTAAACACGTTTCCTAAATCAAAAACATCATTTGCAATAATCGAATTTTCAAATCAAATGATCAATTAATGCTCATCATTAATGCTTCAATTTCATAAATGCACAATTATATTTCGGGAATTAAATGCACACATATGATATGCCGTTTCGTAGATAATTACGCATATAATACAACTAAACACTTACAATTTACATTGCAAAGCATTCAATGCCTCAAAGATCACATTTAAGGCCACCAAACCCTAACTAACAATCACAAATTTAATAATTTTGTTTATGAAGCTAATCCATGCCAACCTACATACCAAATTGAAGCTAGTGATGCTAGTAATACATTTAATACATGCACTTTTAACATCTAATAAAATTGGAGCAACCAAATCACCAAATCAAACACACCAAAATTCAAGTTCATGCTAGTTGCTTAAAATAACAAGATCGAGCATATAAATCACATAATCATGTTAGACTTGAGCCATAGACACTAATTAACACTTTTTATAAGTCAAAAACATCAAGAACACAAAATCTAGTGTTTTGAGAAAGTTACCCAAATGAGATGTAATCGGTATGGATTTGAAGAGGAAGATGCAAGGATTTCGAATATGTAATTTGTTTGGATTGATGTTTGCTCGATTTGAAATAGATGATGATTCTTTGTTTTGGGTTTTGAGAGAAAAATGTGAAAGTATTAAAGAAAAAATGGAAAAGAAAATGGATAATAAAAGGAGGTGGGTGTTGACTAGTCCATCTAGTCACATCTTTGATCAATTGGCGAAACTAGTCCCTCGAGTTCGATTGCGGGTGCGTAAATTACCTAAACGAGATAATTTAGAAACGCTTATTAACGGAAGGTGTTATAATTATATAACGGACTTTAGAATAATGAAACGGAAAGTATACGAAACAAGGCGGGATGATACATAAACCACATCATTACTATCATTGTTTATACTGCCGTATCAAAATCACTGATGTATAAAGTGTGAGAACAAAAAATGATTAGAGTGAAGTGTGATTTAATTTCAAAGTTCTGTATTGCTTGAAGACAAGCAACGCTCAAGTGTGGGGATATTTGATAGTGCTCCAAATGAACATATATTTAGGCACAATATCCTTCCAATATGTAAAGTTTTTAGTTGCAATTGTTCTATTTTCAAGTAATATTCGTTTAAATAAATAAATGTGAAGACGAAAATGAAGATTTGAAGACGCAAATGACCAAAAAGCTCAAATGTACAAGATACAATCTAAGTGGTTCCATTTATTGATAAGAAACGTCTAAAAATTACAAGAGTATAAGTCGCAGAACGCAAAGTACAAGATATCTACGAATACGAAAAGACGTTCGCAAATCCGGAACTGAGACATGAACCGAGCATCAACGCGCGAGTCAACGGACCTAAAATTACAAGTCTACTATGCACAAGAATATAATATAATATATATATATATAATTGTATATAATTATATATATTATATTATATATTATTAAAATTTAGAGCCGCCTATGTTTTAAATCAACTTGTGAGCTGGAATAGCTGGCCATATGATCGCATGGCCAGGAGGTGTACATATCATGCGATCGCATGGGAGAAAAATGATGGCCAGGTCCTATAAATACCACGAATTTGGACGAGCTGAAACACACTCTTTTCATTCCTTCCTCTGTAAACATAAATATATATTTATATTATAATTTTAATTTAAGTTAATTTTAATAATAAAGTTATGGTTTAGTTGGGTTATTGTAAGAAATGTTTTACGGGTTTTAAAGTCAGAACTCTGTCCGTGTAACGCTACGCGATAAATAATTACTGTAAGCTATGTTCTACCTTTTTAAATTAATGTCTCGTAACTAAGTTATTATTATGCTTATTTGAGCCGAAGTAATCGTGATGTTGGGCTAAATATTAAGACGGGGTTATTGGATTTTGTACCATAATTAGGGTTTGGACAAAAGA
Organism: Rutidosis leptorrhynchoides; assembly: GCF_046630445.1. Lineage (NCBI taxonomy): Eukaryota > Viridiplantae > Streptophyta > Magnoliopsida > Asterales > Asteraceae > Rutidosis > Rutidosis leptorrhynchoides. The sequence goes on along the minus strand of NC_092340.1, from coordinate 180,400,233 downwards.
CCGACACTTGTGAACATTGGACTATTGACTATTAATAGGTAGGGGATATTGTCTAATTGAATGACAACTCATTGGAACCTGTTGAGCCTATCTTCAAATTAATTAATCTAATAATTATTAAATTGATTACGAATGTCCTATTTAGTGACGTTTATACGACATCGTTTACAATCATTTAATTAATCAATTGGATTGGGTAATTGATTATTCATTATGGCTAAGTGAATAAATTAATGTATCGTGGACTAATTAAAAAAGGGTGGATTACATACAAGAATAATTGTTGTAATTGTTAACAAAGTATTAAAACCTTGAATTACATGCAGTCGATAACCTGGTGTAATTCTTAACAATGTATTAAAACCTTGTTACAGTTCGAATCCCTAATTAGTTGGAATATTTGACTTCGGGAATAAGGTTAATTTGACGAGCATCTTATAATTATGACCGATGGACTATTATGGGCAAAAACCAGATAGGTATCAAATAATCCAGGATAAAGGACAATTAATCCAGAGTAATAAATTAAAATAAAAATCTCAAACATCATGATTACAGAAGTTTAAATAAGCATAATTCTTTTATTTCATTTCTTATTGCAACTTTACATATTGTTTGTATTTTTCATCCTACTCTTATTTACTGTCATTTTATATATCGTTATTTATTTTACGCACCTTAATTATCGTCATTTATCTTTACGCTTTAATATAAAATCAACAAACCGATCATTAAATGGTAAAACCCCCTTTTATAATAATAACACTTATATGTATATATATATATATATATATATATATATATATATATATATATATATATATATATATATATATATATATATATATATATATATATATATATATATAGTTGTTAAAAATATAGTACGTAATCACTAGCTCCCTGTGGAATGAACTGGACTTACTAAAAACTACACTACTCTACGATTAGGTACACTACCTATAAGTGTTGTAGCAAGGTTTAAGTATATCCCATATATAAATAATAAAAACTTGTGTAATATTTTGTTGTATTTTGTAGTAAACAATAATAGTATTTCGTACACCTCCGCTGCACACATAGTACCTCCCCGTTAATTCAAACTTCGTCCCGAAGTTTCAGAAGACTTCTCAGTTGCATCAGCGATTAGAAAAAGATGAGGATATTTCCACTTCATCTGGTCTTCACGTTCCCAGGTATACTCGGGGCCTCTTCGTGAATTCCAACGGATCTTAACAACAGGAATAGAGCTCTGTTTCAAGCCTTTAACCTCACGATCCATAACCTCTATCGGTTCTTCAATGAAATTCATTTTATCATCAATGCGGATATCATCCAATGGAATAACAAGCGTGTCATCAGCAAGACACTTTTTAAGATTCGAGACATGAAATACGTCATGAACATTATTAAGCTCAGTGGGTAATTCTAATCGATACACCACAGGACCAATTCTTTCAATAATCTTGAAAGGTCCAACATAACGTGGACTTAATTTGATTAGTTTACCAAAACGAACAACGCCCTTCCAAGGAGATACTTTCAACATGACTTTATCACCAACTTAGAATTCTAAATCTTTCCGACGATTATCAGCATAGCTCTTCTGTCGGTTGCGGGCAGTCTCTAATCGTTTCTTAATCTGAACGATCTTTTTGATAGTTTCAAGAATAATTTCAGGACCAGTTAACTGTCTGTCCTCTAGCTCATCCTAGCACAATGGGGATCTACATTTTCGTCCGTATAAGGCTTCAAAAGCTGCAGCCTTAATACTTGAGTGGTAGCTGTTGTTATATGAAAATTTAGCTAAAGGCAAGTGTCTATCCCAACCTTTGTTGAAATCGATAGCACAAGCATGTAGCATATCTTCCAACGTTTGAATGGTTCGTTCACTTTGACCATAGTTTGCGGATGATAAGCTGTACTCATGTCGAGTTGAGTTCCAAGAGCAGATTGTAAAGTTTTCCAGAATCTAGAAATAAATCGACTGTCGCGATCAGAAATGATTGAGATAGAAACTCCATGACGTAAGACAATCTCTTTGATATAGAGTTGTGATAATTTCTCCATCTTGTCAGTTTTCTTGATCGGTAAGAAATGTACAGATTTAGTAAGACGATCCACTATGACCCAAATACTATCGTTACCATTTGAAGTCTTAGGCAACTTAGTAACGAAGTCCATAGTGATGCATTCCAACTTCCACTGCAGAATATCCGGCTGTTGAAGTAAACCAGACGGCTTTTGATGCTCGGAATTAACTTTCAAACAAGTAAGGCACTTGCTCACATAATCAGCAATATCAGATTTTAGATTAAGCCACCAATAAAACTCTTTCACATCGTGATACATTTTACTAGAGCCCGGGTGAATAGAATACCTAGTCTTATGTGCTTCCTCCAAGACTAGTTCTCGAAGATTTCTGAAAATTGGGACCCAGATTCGATTATTGAAATACCTTGTTTCGTTTCCCTTGAGTTCAAGTTACTTTTTGAGACCCTTCAGTCCCTCAAGCTGGACATTCTCTTCCCTCAATGCCTCAAGTTGTGCCTCATGAATTTGTGATGTAAGATTTGTACGAATACGTATATTTAAAGCTCGGACTCGAATTGGTTTGGCACGATCGTTCCTACTAAGGGCGTCAGCAACTACATTCACCTTGCCAGGATGATATCGTAGTTCACAATCGTAGTCATTTAATAACTCAATCCAATGCCTCTGCCTCATGTTTAATTTCTTCTGATCAAAAATATGTTGAAGACTTTTATGATTGGTAAACACCATAATTTTAACCCCATAGAGGTAATGTCTCCACATCTTCAGTGCAAATACCACAGCTCCTAATTCCAGGTCATGTGTGGTATAGTTTTTCTCATGTTTCTTTAACTGTCTAGATGCATAGGCAATAACCTTTTCACGTTGCATCAAAACACATCTGAAACCTTGATTCGAGGCATCACAATAGACTACAAAATCTTCAGTACCTTCAGGTAATGATAGAATTAGGGTTGTGGTTAATTTATCCTTCAAAATCTTGAAAGTCGATTCCTGTTCTTCGGACCACTCGAACTTCTTCCCGTTATGTGTTAGCTTGGTAAGAGGTTTGGCTAGAATAGAAAAATCCTTTATAAACCTCCGATAATAACCAGCTAGTCCCAAAAATTGGCGAATATGTTTCGCACTCTTAGGCACTTCCCAGTTTTGAATAACAGTGATTTTCTCCTGATCGACATGTATTCCTTCACTATCAACTACATATCCGAGAAATTGCACAGTTCGCAGCCAAAATTCACATTTGGAGAACTTAGCATATAGTTATTCCTTCTTTAAGAACTCTAGAATCAATCGCATATGTTGCTCATGCTCCTTCTCGCTCTTGGAATATATTAGAATGTCATCGATTAAGAAGATCACGAATTTGTCAAGATAAGGCTTGCATACACGGTTCATAAGATCCATAAATACAGTAGGAGCATTGGTTAAACCGAAAGGCATGACAAGAAACTCATAATATTAGTAACGAGTTCGAAAAGTAGTCTTAGAAATATCAGCTTCCTTGACTCTCAGTTGATGATAACCCGACCTAAGATCAATCTTCGAATAGATACTTGATCCTTGCAGTTGCTCAAACAGGTCATCAATGCGCGGGAGTGGATAACGATTCTTGATGGTTAACTTGTTGAGTTCACGGTAATCAATACACATTCTCAACGTACCATCTTTCTTCTTGACAAAAAGCACGGGTGCTCCACACGGAGACGAACTAGGATGAATGAAACCTTTCTCCAAAAGTTCTTGGAGTTGGTTAAATAATTCATTCATCTATGGTGAAGCTAAGCGGTATGGTGCCTTTGCAATAGGTGCAGCACCGGGGGTCAAATCAATCTGAAACTCAACCTGTCGTTGGGGAGGGAGACCAGGGAGTTATTCATGAAATACTTCAGGAAAGTCTCTAACTATCGGTACATCTTCAATGCATTTTTCTTCCGATTCAACTTACTTAACATGAGCCAAGATGGCTCAGTATCCCTTCATTAGATACTTGCGGGTCTTGATGCAAGAGATGATGTTGAGTTTGGAACCACTCATCTCCCCTTAAACAATTAAGGTTTCCCCATTTTTAAGAGATACGTTAATGGTTTTCTCATAAAACATGATTGCAGCTCTTAATGGGCGTAACCAATCCATCCCTACAACTACATCAAAGCTCCCTAACTCGGCTGGCAATAGGTCGATCTTAAAGTGTTTGTCGGCTAAAATCAGATCACATTTTTTATACACATTGTCTACTTTCATAACCTTACCATTTGCTACTTCTACAAGACGCTTAATTTCTAAGGCTTGTGGTTTTTCAGTGAATAAGGCACAAAACTCAGTAGACACGTAGCTTTTATCCGAACCAGAATCGAATAAAATAGTAGCATAGAAGTTGTTAACAAGAAACGTACCCGTTATCGCTTCATCATCATCACGGGCTTCTTCAGCAGTCATCACAAATGCCCGGCTCTTAGCATTTCCCGTGTTACCCTTTTTCTTTGGACACTGGTTCCGGAAATGCCCTTTCTCACCATAGTCATAGCAAGTAGGAACGACTGCGTTGGCTTTAGTTGCAGGAGTATCCATTGGAGGAACTGCAACTCTACAATTCTTGGCTATATGGCCAATCTTCTTACAATTGGTGCACTCAGCCTTGCACCACCAGAATGGTGTTTCTCACAACGCTTATAGAAAGGTTATTTCCCAGAGTAACCTCCTTTTAAATTATTGACAACTTTCTTATTCGAACCTTGGCTCGATCCTTGAGCAGATTCAAATTTTCTTTTGCCCTCCTTTGTCTTAGCCTCGGCTTGTTTATTTGCCGCGGCCTTTCTCTTCTTAGCCATCATGAGGTTCTGGGCCATCAGTATCACCGCTTCTAAAGTTTCCTTACTAGCAGCAATGACATTTCCCTGAATCTCTTCAGGAAGACCTTCTATGTACCTCTCTATCTTCTTCTATTCAGTTGGTACCAAATTTGGGTACAAAGTAACCAACTCTATAAACCTGTTTGTATAGGCTTCAATGTCGGTTCCTTTTACCTTCAATTCCTAGAACTCAACTTCCAGCTTTTGAATTTGGTTTCGCTGACAGAATTTATCTGTCATCATTCATTTCAGAATAGGCCATGGGATGGCGTTTGCAGCATCTAACCCTACAGTTTGGGCATAGCCGTTCCACCATGTTAGAGCTAGGCCACTTAGCATGTGAGTGGCATACTTCACTCGGTCAACATCCGCACAGTTACAGATACGAAAGATGGATTCGAGCTTTTCGAACCAACGAGCCAGTTCGAAAGCTTCCTCACTCCCCTTAAAAGACGGAGGCTTGCAATTCATAAACTCCTTGTAACTGCAAGAAGTGGGAGGATTTCCTTGGTTGTTCCCTTTATGATTGTTATGGTTGCCTTGTGCGGCAGCCAACAGCTGTTAGAATTGTGCAGGAGTCAGAGAGACATTCGGGATATTGGTAGCACCTCGAGTTGATTGAGCCATCGTTCTTCAATACATAAATACAGTATTAGTAGAAGAGTTCATGGTGATAATAAGTGATAAATGCACAAGGTCCACACAACATACACAAGATATAACCAAACAGATAGGATGTGATAGATGATAGGAATAACAAGATGTAATCAAAATACTTGAATTAAACCATAAAACCACTAGTTTTACATGAATCAAAAATTAATGTAACTTAGGCATATGCCTTTGCATAAATAACGAAAATGGAAATAAATGAGAATCCTAAGATCTAATCTTTCTTAGGTGACAGAGGCTTGAAATGATCCTTAATGTACCCCTTGAAGTACATTACAAACTTCTCCAGTTCCACCAGTGCGTAACACTGGCGGTCGAGCTCCCTCTCTTGCCTGGTAAACATCACGGAGAACTTGTCATAGACTCTCTTCACATCGTTATTTGTGTAGTCGATGCTCTTCTCCATCATAGCCAAGCGATCACGAAAAGTATCTCTCATAGTTTTCAGTGCGACTCTGTAGATTCATGATATCACACTGAACCAGAGCATGTTCATACTCAGAGTAGACAAACTCAGAAGCCTTTGGCTTCTTAGATGAACTAGCATCATCAGTAGCGGGAGTCTCCGGCTCCTTCCTCTTAGGTGAGGGAGTCTTGGTAACAGGAGGTTTAACTTCCTCCTCGGAATCATCTTCTAAACTGCATATAATTCCAAGACCATCATAAGCTGGATTTACCTCCTCATTAGTTGGTTCTTGAACTTCTTCCTCTTCTTCAGGTTCGGACTCTTCCTCAGGTTCCCCCTCGAAATCAGCTTCACCTTCGATGTGTTCTTCAACCTCTTCAACATCACCCTCATCATCCCCATCATAGTCATCATGTGGCTCTTCCTTCACTGGTGAGTGTGGTGGAGTGGCAGGCGTGTAGACCGGTGATGCGGGAGGAGTAGCCGGTTAGTAAATTGGAGATGTTGGTGGAGAAACGGGTCCATAAGCTGGAGTGTGAATGGATCTCTCCATATCAGATTCTTCGAAGTTAAAAATAACGATCGGGTTGTGGCTCAACATCCTAAAAGAAAGGAAAGGAAGAAATCAGAATGTTTCTAAGGTAGACGTAAAAGCACGGAAAGAAATAATAAGGAAAGGTACTAAAATCTTAAGTCAGGAAAGGTTATAGTCCTATGGACTGCTAAGGCACTCTAACTAACATAAAAGGCACACATAAATGCAATCCTGGTTCTCTATAACAAACTGTGCGCTGATACCACTCTGTCATACCCCAAAATAGGGCGGGGGACTCTAAATGAGACGTTTAATAAAATCAATAATTTAATTTGCAGCGGAAACAAAATTGTTTTACATCGTAAACCCAAATGTAATAAATGTTTAACCAATGCTAAGATATAAATAATGTGGACTCCAATGCATTAGCAAGGAAAGCAACATAGGGCAGCACATAAGCTATTATTCACCTGAGACAAACATGCTTAAAATGTCAACACAATGGTTGAGTGAACATCATAGGTTTAATAATTATTAAGTTTTAGACCACAAGATTTATTTATAAAAATATCAAAATATTCAATATGCCATGAGTTATAATATCGAGCTAAACATTAACCCCTGACACTGTACGGGTGTCGGTAATCATTATTATGTGCCCCCTTGACGATCGGTCAATGGGTAGAGACGTCACTCTCAATAGGCCTGCTCACAATAATTAAGCTTGCAACATTTTAATTCCAGCAATTAACGATATTATAGTGGGGATTTGCATGTAAGGATACAAGTTAACAATAATCTCATGAGGTTGCATATCACGAAGTTTAGGTACTTGTGTCTAAATTGAAAATCATTTAAAGCAAGCATGTGTCTCACCCCAAGACTTATAAAATACATTAAAATATGTAAAAAGCGGGGCTATGAGTTCACCTTAGTAGCACAGAAGAGTTATTCCACAAGAGAAATGAATTGAACGGAAGAACGTGATCGAGATCTCAACCTAGAGATAGAATGTATGATCAGATATTGTATAAGTATAATAACTATACTAATGATGATGGTTTTCTAAAAGAAATTCCATTATCGAAAAGTTACTATTTATGGAAAGTTTTCATTCTTAGTAACTTCCAATTACAGAAAGTTTGGATTACAATCTTTAGCAAGACGTTGTATACCCTTACCCAAATCTCGTTGCTATAATACAAGTCACTCTGATGATCAATTGTTATCGGGCGTCCAGGATTCTTGACCAGATTCTATGTCTTGGCATTCGAAATCCACAAGCGGTTCCCATAAGGCAACAAGGACCACCCTAGGCCATATGTAGCGGTGAGGTTCGTATATAGTGCACGCTATCTTTCGATTATAACCTTCACATTATGTCTAAGTCATAATCTATGTTATTATATTATATTTATTATTGACCTAGTATTTATTTAATTCATACTTTTAATGAAAGTATTTATAATTATCTTATAATTATTTATTAATAATGTATAAATAATCTATTACTATGGTTAGTGCTATTATTTATTATTAACTTTTAATTATTATAAAATAACTAAAGTATTTTAATAAGTTATAATGTAAGTATTTATTAATAATGCACTATTATTATTATTAACTTATATTATAAACATTATACTTATTATTTATCCCTTTTTAAATTCATTTTTAATTATAAATAATATTCTAATAATTACAAAAATTATTTTTATAAATCCCTACACTATTCTAATAGTTTCTAAAAAGTTTATTATTATTTTTGATGTTTTACATAATTACTATCTTTTTATTTATTTTAAATATAGCCGAATAAATAGTAAATATAGATTAAATACCTATAAATATATAAATCAAATTTTCAACTCTATTAACTTTTAATAACTAAATATATTCTGTAAAAATTATTTTTAGTATTTTTATGTGTTTAAATAATTTAATTCCAAAATATATACATATATATACATCGAATACATTATATAATGAAAAAAATTGTTATATTTGATCATAATAATATATAAAAATATGTTTTAACTTAGAATATTAATAATAAGTGTTTTTATCAGTATATATTTAATTTATATATTTATTTGTTATTTATTCCATTATTTAATCATTTTTGGTTCATAAAAGTATTATTAATCTATATAAATTCAAATTTAATTTTTATAAATTATGTACTGAACTAAATAATTAAGTTTAATATCATACTTTTCTGGAAAAATAATTGTATAATTTAAATAGCCTTTTTCCTATTTTTTATAAATATATGCGTATACCGTATATATATATATATATATATATATATATATATATATATATATATATATATATATATATATATATATATATATATATATATATATATATATAATAAACTGTTTTAATTAATTAAAATATAAGAACATATTATAAATCAGAAAAATTATTTTTCCTAGATCTTATGTTAATTATTAATAATTATCATGCATAATATATAAATTAATTAACTGGATATATATATTTTATATATTTATATATAGTTCAGCCGAGTAAAACACAAACATATTAATAAAAATTAGTAAATCAACTCATAAATCTAAAAAATTATTTTTTTAAAAAGCTTATTAATCATGTAGCTAATTATCATGTATTTAGAAAAATTTTATAAATTGCAAAACTATTTATTTGTTTTTATTGTGTGTTTTAGCCGAAGAAAAGAAAGAAAAAGAAAAAGAAAAAGAAATCGAAAAAAAAGAAAGAAAAAGAAGAAAAGAAATCTTACAATTTTTCTAGGGTTTTGAGAGCTCCAAAAATTTGATGTGAAAAATAATGAGGGGGTCATGGCCTATTTATAGATTTAAAATACTTAGGGAGCAAGAAAATACATTTAATTTATTTTTTTCTCTTTTTTTTCGACCAACATGCCCATATATATATATATATATATATATATATATATATATATATATATATATATATATATATATATATATATATATATATATATATATATATATTATTTTTAATTGGAATAATCTAGAATATCTTGTATTTCTTTTATTTATTTATAATTACTTTTATTAATCATATATATATATAATTCGATATATATACATATATATATTTATTTTACAAATTTTACATTTGTATCCCATTACTTAATCATTTTATATATATACTCATAATTATATTTTTATTTACATTTTATTTATATTAATATAGATTATATACATTTAAATACATAGTATATACATTTAATAATAATAACATTATTATTATTATTAGGGTTGGGGTTAGGGTTAGGATAATAAGTGCGAATAATTAATTATAGTTCATTTAATACGAGTATTAGGGTTAGGGTTTACATTTAATGTTTAGGGTTAAGGTTTACATTTTAATGTTTATTAAATTCGAGTATTAATTACTTCATTTAATATGTCCGGATAACAACCCTAATAATAATGTGCGAAACAACAATGAAACCCTAAGGGCATTTTAGTCATTACGGAGTGGAAAAATGAGGGTTGTTATAGCGTTAATGTTGAAGGCTCTTCCGCGAACTTGTCCGTTATTATTCCCTTGGTTTGGGCATGTGTCTTTGTAATGGCCCGACTTTTCGCATCCGTAACAAATAATAGAATTATTTGTTCTGTTATCTTTATTGGCCATCGGTCCATAGACGTCACACTTCATTGCACCATGACCATTTCTATTACATTTGGAACATACTACCCCGCAGAACTTATCCGGATGGTATCCTTCACACCTTTTGCATGGAATTTTCTGTCGCTTGTTTTCATTGTTATTGTTGAGGTTGTTGTTACGGTTGTTATTGTTGTTGGGACGGTTGTTGTAGTTTGTTGTTTTTGGGGTTACAATTGTTGTTGTTGCGATTGATGTTGCGATTGTTGTTCTGACTGTTGTTGCGATTGTTGAAGCGATTGTTGTTATTGTTGTATTGGTGACTCTTGTCAGTGTTTTCTTCCCACTTTCTCTTGACTTGTTTCACTTTGGCCTCCTCGGCTGCCTGTTCTTTAATTCTTCCCTCAATCTGGCCTATAAGTTTGTGAGCCATTCGACTTGCCTTCTGCATTGAGGTGGGTGCATAAGAACTCACATCCTCATGAATTCTTTCAATTAACCCTTTCACATACGCGTCAATCTGTTCTTCATCATCTTCAAACACTCCTGGACACAATAGAGACAACTCTGTGAATCGTCGCTCGTATGTGGTAAAATCGAATCCTTGCGCTCGTAATTCTCTAAGCTCTGTCTTGAGCTTATTGACCTCGTTCCTGGAACGGTAATGCTCATTCATCATGTGTTTGAATGCTGACCACGGTAGTGCGTAAGCAGCATCTTGTCCCACTTATTCGAGATAGGTGTTCCACCATGTTAACGCAGTACCTGTGAAAGTATGCGTGATGTAATTCACCCTATCTTCTTCAGCACACTTGCTTATAGCAAACACCGATTCGACCTTCTCAGTCCACCATTTTAGTCCAACTGGTCCTTCGGTTTCATCGAACTCACGGGGTTTACAGGCAGTGAAAGCCTTGTAGGAGCATCCTACACGATTTTCTGTAAAATTAGTTCCACTGCTAGACTCTGAATTATTGTTGTTATTTTGCATTGCAGCTTGCACTTCGGCTATGTTCACAGCAAGGAAAGCACATAAATTTTCCTCGCTCATGTTCCGAGTTTGTCTGGTCGTTAGAGTCATTTTCTTCAAAAATAGCCAAAAGAGTTAAGTTAATCATATAGAATATTAGGAGTAGTCAATAGTATTTTGTAGCATAATATGAACTTATTATAAAAGCTTTTTCTTTATATTAGCATTTTATAATTGTAATTCAGGTAGTAGCTACCCGTTAAAGTTCATACTTAATAGCTAGTACAAAAATTAACTACTACTATTAAGATAATATTCTACCATGAAAAATTTAATTCATTAATACTTCACGCTTAAACTTCTGGTATAATATCTTACAATCATACAATACTGCTATATTACATACAACATAGCACACGATAACTATATACAAAGTGTGAAGTAATGGTAGCTGTTGAGACGAATCTAGATAGACTCAAGTCGTTCAGTAAAAACAAGCAACTCATAGGACCTAAAACAACACATGCACTCTGGTTTTACCAATACTATTTCCCATCCTAGGTCAAGTGGAAAATAACCTTTGTGGCCCTTAATAGTGCAGCACGTTGCGGCGTCGTTAAAAGGATGTTAGATAGATAATACCCAACAGCGTCGTAAAAAATCAAGAACCTTGGTTCTCACCTCAACCACCAAATCCGATACCAGTGGAAATGTTTGATTAAGGATTTGTAATCCCATGTCTTTTTCCTCTGTTTGGTGAGAGGCAAACATAACCAACCCAAATACATAACATGCTTCTTTTAGTTGCATATTTACAGCTTTTTCTAAATAATGAAGTCCTATACCGGGATATATAGAATCAAAATAAGTTCGCAAACCATGGCAAAAAATCGCAATAGGGTTTCCATAATATATAGCCATAAAGAAAATACGGGCCAACTTACGGTTTCCCCAAGTGAGATACACCACCTATCAAAGGAAAGCCTTTAATAAACCAAGGCATGTTCGGAATGCTTATCAAATGCCTTGCAAACTAATTTCGCCATAAACAATTGAGCCGATAAATCCTGACCAACTCTAGGTAAGATTTCATCAAGCATTTCCTGCGGCAAATCTTCTAAAATGTTCGGTTGCCTATCCTTAACATCCATTTTGTATTTCGTTTTATACTGTAAAAGAGACAAAATTATACTTAGGTCTGTAGAAGATAATGGAAATAATAAGACATTTCAAGCAATTTTTACATATAGCAAAAAAGCACAAGCACGTTATCATACATATATTACAAGACATGGTAAAACTTATTAATTGCGAACTCTTCAATCGGACTCACTTGTTTCTTCCTCGTTTGACTTAGTTCATTCTGCTAATTTCCTAGGGATAAACCCACCACACCTAATACGAGCAGTCCTTTTCACAACTTTTTTTAGAAAAATCTGGCTTCTTAGATGTTCCCGGTCTATAATTAAAATTTAAGTGATACGGTTGTTTACGGTATGAATGGTCAGAGTTATTCCTGATAATTAGTGGTCCATAGAGCCTGGGATCGGGTTTCTCTATCTTGATAGATGGAGATTTTCCCTTATTGTTTTTCTTTTCTTTAAACTGAGCCGGTGTAATTTCTTTCACTTTATCGAGATTCTCTTCAGGTTCCTCAGGAAATTGGGAATCTTCCCAGTATTTTTCTTCCTTAGCGGAGACACCAACGACCATTTTTAACTTTGGTACATTGGTTGAAGATTTTGACTCAATTTCTGAGTCGCTTGAGTGACTACTATAATCGGAGTCATTTGATAGCGTAGCATGATCGGATGAAGTCATCTAACGCATAATAGCAAGCACGTTAAGAGATTAATATATCATATAATATTTACATGTTAAGAATATATAGTTTCCAACAAAAGTGTTAAGCAATCGTTTTTAAAACAGACACAGTCGAAGTCCAGACTCACTAATGCATCATGTCAAACTCGGTTAGACACACTAATGCAAATTTTCTTGTTCTCTAAGACAAACGCTCTGATACCAACTGAAATGCCCCATATCGATTATAAACGTTTCATATTAATTGGTTTCATTGTGAGGTTTTGACCTCTATATGAGACGTTTTTCAAAGCCTGCATTCGTTTTCAAAAACAAACCATAAGCTTTATTTTATCGACAAAGGTTTTAAGAGACATAACATAGATTATCAAGTAATGATAATCTAAAAATACAATGTTTACATACGTCCATTACATAATGGTTAACAATAATATGATACAACAAGGTGTCTTCCGAATACAATTTTTAAACATTATCATACAAGCATGTTGACTTCAATTCTTGTCTTTAATTAGCATGCAACAGCGGAAGTCTTTAATAATCACCTGAGAATAACATGCTTAAAAACGTCAACAAAAATGTTGGTGAGTTATAGGTTTAACCTATATACCAAATTGTAATAATAGGCCACAAAATTTTATTTTTACATTACACATAACCTGTGTAATAAAATAATACACATAACCCGTGTATAAAAATCATTCATATGATGAACACCTGGTAACCGACATTAACAAAATGCATCTAAAATATCCCCAAAACAGAACCACTCATCTGTAGAGTATGAACCTCGAAGTACTAAAGCATCCATAACCTGGATGGGGGTTGTTAGGACCAATAGATCTATCTTTAGGATTCGCATCAATCAGTGGCAATTATAATAAACACTAATTCTTAGGTTACCAAGCTAAAAGGGGTGATATCCGGTATAATAATCCAACCATAGAATGTAGTTTCTAGTACTTGTGTCTATTTTGTAAAACATTTATAAAACTGCATGTATTCTCATCCCAAAAATATTAGATATTAAAAGTGGGACTATAACTCACTTGAATAGATTTTTAAATATGTATATATATATATATAGTGTGTGTGTGTATATATATATATATATATATATATATATATATATATATATATATATATATATATATATATATATATATATATATATATATATATATATATATATATCTCAAAGTATGATAGAAATAGATTCACATCATATTTTTATTTACGTGTTGATCAATTAAGTTGTTAAGTTAGCAGTCCAACGTTAGTAGTTCACAGTTAGTAGTCCAATGTTAGTAGTACATATATAGTTCAAATATCACCTGAAATAATCAAGACGTATTGTACACATATTGTACAAGACTCAATCATGACCCACGGTATAGCTATTGTCTTAGAATTAACCTAGACATATTGTGTACATGGTGTCTTTCGATTTATCTGACGTATTGTGTAACTATTGTCTTAACTAATCAAGATTATATTATATTGTCTTGAACTTAACCAAGACTAGTATATTACAAGGAAATACTCTGGTTAAATACATGTATAATACAAGAAAATTTAGCTAGGATATGGTTAGTATAGATTTTGTAAAAATAATCCCGTAGCCTTTTAGGCTATTTCTAACCAATATTGTTTTGCCCATAGCTTCTTCATTACAAATCGGTTTTGAGTGAATCAAATTGCTTTGGTTTCATAATGAACTCTATTTTCTATAACTAAACTGAAAATTGGTGGTTTATAGTCAGAGTTATAGGTTAAAAGTCCAGTTTTGAAAGAGGTAGTCATTTTCATCGAAAGAACGACATCTTGATGACTATTTTGAAAAACATACTTTTACTTTGAGTTGAACCATAATTTTTGGATATATTATCATGTTCATATGAAATATCATTTTCCCAAAATACAAACTTTTAAATCAAAGTCTATGATAGTTTTTAATTATCCAACCCAAAACAGCCCCCGGTTTCACTACGACGGCGTATGTCCAGTTTTATGGTGTTCTTCATATTTCCAAGTCTTAAATCCTTAAGTTAGCATATCATATTGATATAATACATGTGTTAAGTTGTTTTTAAAAGTCAAGTTAGAAGTATTAACTTTGTTTGCGAACAAGTTTAGAATTAACTAAACTATGTTCTAGTGATTACAAGTTATATTCTTCGAATAAGATAGTTATACAAGTATGAATCGAATGAGGTTATGAACATCATTAATACCTCAAGTATAGTAGGTAAACCTACTAAAAATGATGAGAAATAAACTTGAGCTTCAAGGATCTTTGATGGCTTGGAAGTTCTTGAAGTAGAATCATGACATGAAAACAAGTTCAAGTAAGATTACTACTTGATTTAAGATAGTTATGTTTATAGAAATCGAAACAAAGCTTGAATATGATTATTACCTTGATTTAGAATGATAACCTACTGAGAAAAAAATAAAGGTTTCTTGATCTTGCAAGTGTTCTTGAGATGGATCAAAAGTTTGGGAGCAAACTACTTGAATTTGGATGACTATCTTGATATGTTTTTGATCAAGCTTTCCTATGATGATTCAAACTTAGTTTTTGATTCTTAAACTTACTGAATTGATGAAGGGTTTTTGGGACTTGAAAGAGATGGATATTAGAGAGAGTTTAGAGTAGTAAAATGGAAATGAAATTGATGTATGTGTGTGCATGTTGGCGTCAAAATGGATGGCCATATAGGATCCATTAGTTTGTAATTTAGTTAATCATTCATGGTAAATGACAAAGGTTAAACCCTACATGTTTCTATAATGGTTGATGAGTCATTTAGGGCTACTAAGAGCTGAATTATTATGTGTATATACCAATAGTATATACATCTAGAAGCTGGGTATTATACGGGTGAAAAAACCGTATGAATACGAGTAGAATTCTTAATGAAAACGAATGGCAATACGATTATAACTATCTTTGTTAAGTATAAGTATTTTGATATATGTTTTTAAGTCTTTCAAATATGTATTAACACATCATTGTATGATACATATGTATTCATTATGATTTAGGGTTTATTTCATCGTTAATCGATACGTTTATGTATTGTTTCGAACCTTTAAGTTAGTACTCTTGTTTTATGTATATAGTTCATTGTTAATACACTTAATGATATACTTAATTATCATTTTATCATGTTAAACATAGTGTATTAATATATCTTAATATGATACATATGTATTCATTTTAGTTAAGACGTTATTACGTCGATAATCGTTACATATGCATCTCGTTTCGTAATCCTTAATTTAATAGTCTCATTTTTTGTATATAACCCATTGTTAATATACTTAATGAGATACTTAATTATCATTATATCATGTTAAACGTATATATATATATATATATATATATATATATATATATATATATATATATATATATATATATATATATATATATATATATATATATATATATTATCATGTCATTTACAAGTTATAACGTTCGTGAATCGTTGGACAAACTGGGTGGTCAACCGTTTACATAAAAATCATTTCAATTAATCAAGTCTTAATAAGTTTGATTGCTTAACATGTTGGAAACATTTAATCATGTAAATATTAATCTCATATAATATATTCATGGAAAAAAAATTCGGGTCGTTACAATAATCCTATGATCACTCATGTCTATGGGCAATGTGGGGTTAGCCTAGGGTGTTACAACACACACCCTTCAGGGACTCATTTTCCTCGAAGAGGTTACCCCACTCATCCCCAACGGTACATGAGTGACTTTGATACCATACTGTAACACTCTGCTTAACATTACCACAATATTGTCCGCTTTGTCCGCAGGCGTACGGATTTTTCTTGGCGACCTCTCACAAGGACGACTTTCCTAGGAGGTCACCCATCCTGGTAGTGTCCTCATCCGTGCATGCTTAACTGCAGCGTACTCACACACCTGCTCTACGTGTGGTCCTAAAATGCATTGTTTCATTTAAGCGTGAGTATTACATTATAATCCCATGATCACTCATGTAGATGGGCGATGTGGGATTTTCCTAGGGTGTTACAATTTTACATCGTTGAATGGGCCTATTCGAGAGTAATTAGATGATGATCAAATTATCAAAGACTGAGATTCCTTATTTCAATTCAATAACGTATGAATAGTTTCTTGATTTGGATTAAGGAATCCTTGAATCCTTGCCTTGGAATAGGAATAATTGTAAAAAAAAAAAAAAGAATTGACATTAGCGTGATCTGATCTATTCTCAGAGATAAATCTTGAACCCGATTGATCATTCATTTTTCCGGTATACAAAAAATAGTGTGACTTTGTTAAGACGATTCTTATAATAACATACGCAAACCTAAAACAACTTTGACTAAACATTTTACCAGAATCAATGACCTGGATACACCTGAAAGAAGCATAAACAACAACGAAGTCAAATTAAAGCCTAAAGTCTAAGAAAGTTAATAGATGAAGGCTTCAATAAATGGAACAACGAAATCATGAAAATCAATTGTTTCAAGGTTTAAGAAAGCAAAAAGAAAAGAAAAACGAAAAATAGCCTATGATAATCATTACGAGTATTAAAGAAGCATACTTTACCAAATTTAGTATGAAATGAAGAAAACCAAAAGAGAAATTAAATGAGTGCTTCGTATAGAATGAAGTATAATTGATGTATGAAAGATACATATGAATGAAGGAGGATCAATCGTCATGTCACGACCCTACTTTTTCCGTTATCTTTTACCGTTTATTATTTAATGCCCGTTAATTGTTATTCGTGCCACGTCATTTCTATGACCTATATTATTATTTTTAATAATATATTAATTATTATGTGTTATGTGAATATTTGTATTCATATTTTAAGTTATACGTTTCTACGTGTCGTGGATTTCTATCCGGCGAATCTTTTAGGTTTTCAAACTAACGGTCAATTTTTTGGGATTTTTAAGTCCAAATTATTTTAAATATGATATTTTAATGTCATATATTTATATATAGTGTGTATATATATTTTTCGTCGCGTATATGTTATCTCTCTGAATTTTCAATCGCGTAGTAGCATTTTCGCGTTTCGGGCTTCGATTGGGCGTTTGGGCCACAAGGAATTTATCATTAAACAAAATTGGTCCATGGGGCCCACCCCATGACACCCCCATCGACCGAACCCCTTAGAGGGGGGGGAGTGCTTTGTTTTTGCCATTCCACTTTTCACATTTCACTTTTACAAAAATTCCCTAAACCTAATTCTTATATTTTTCTCTCAACTTCTCCCTCTCCTCTCCCTTTAGCCATCTCCAACATCATCACCATCATCATCATCCTTCATCAAATTAAAGCTTGGATCCTCTAATCGTTTACATAACCGGATTGCTCTCTTCATCCTCTACACGCACATATCTTTTATTTCTCGATTAGGGTATAAACCCTAACCCTAACCCTAACCCTAACTTTTTGAATTTTCATTTATTTTTTTGTATTTTTATGTTATTATGATAGTATGATGCTTGTATGTTGTTGTATTCTTGATTGTATGCATAGAATCACTCGTTAATTCATGTTTTTGGTTTGATTGATTTGGGACAGCAGCTTGTTTGATCATTTCTGTAAAATTAACTAATGTAAATGTTAAATTAAAGTGTCTAGATGGGTACCTCTCATCAATAAATTAAGTTTAGACTCCGGATTCATGTTATTTCGATTCCTGGAGCTCTAGATTTGATTAAAATGGTGTTTTATTGAAATCAAAATATAAAAATTAATTGTTTCAGTTTTGGTCCGAATTTGTGACCATTTTTGGAGTTTTTATGGTGTACTAGTGTGTTAGGATTAATGATTGGATGAACTTTCATGTTCGGGTCATCGAAATTCGAGCCACGGATCACACGTTATGACTAAAACTTGTTTTTGAACGGATTAAAGCTCCAAGTTGATTAATGGCTGTTGGTCATAACTTGGTAGCTGTTCTTGGAGTGTTCTTGAGTGTACTAATGTGTCGGGTGGTTTGGTTAGGCGAATATATATAAGACTCGCCGAAAACCGACACCCGGGGCTCAAGTTATGACCCGATGAACTTTTAATTAAAACTTATGGTTATAAAATAAGACTTATGATATAAATAATGATTTTCATTATTAATAAATTACTTATGATATAAAAAGTAATTATTTTAATTTAAGACTTATGATATACATATTTATTATATCATTTATTAATTAATTATGATTTAATTAAACTTTTAATTATACTTATGATTAATAATACTTTTATTATTCATGAAAAATACTTATGAAAAGTATTAAACTTTTGTTATGAGATTATTATAATAAGACTTATAATAAGGATTAATTAAGTATTTAATTATTATAAGGCTTAGTTATTATTTAATTATAATTTAATTATTAAATACTTATGATTTAATGATTATAATTAGAAACTTATGATATGATTAATAATTCATTATTAATTAATAATACTTATGATATAATCAAAATTTATTATTAATTAATAATACTTATATTATGATTAATATTTAATTAATTAATTAAATACTTATGCTATACTAATTATATCATTTAAACTTGTGTTAACTTTAATAATTCATTTTAATTTAATTAAACTTATGATATGACATAATTATACATATATGACTTTAAATAACATTATAACTTATATTATTAATATAATTTACACTTTAAAATTTAATGTTGTCTATGTTTGACTAAGGTTGACTTTTGAGTTGACTTTCGGTTGACTTTGACTTTTAGTTGACTTTTGTTGACTTTCTAATTAAGGAAGCTTTCCTAACTTATAAACTTTCCAAAAATAGCAACTTTCTAAATATGTAAACTTTCCTAAAATAGAAACTTTCCTAAAATAGAAACTTTTCTAAAATAGAAACTTTCCAAAAATGGAAACCTGCTAAAAATAGAAAGTTTCTAAAAATAGAAAGTACGTGTCCTTATGCTGTTCTGATCAAACCGAAGCATGTTGTGTGTTGTTCTATGTTTACTTGCGACAAGTACTATAGCTATCATACTAAGACTTGACCTAAGTTTTATATCGACCTTTTTTATTTAAAAGTCGGCGTTGTGATCATATTTGATCACTTTACTTCGTTTGCTGTTCGCATTTTGTGTGATTACTACTTTTGCTTTAAGGTGAGTTATAGCCCCGTTTTTCATACTATTTAAAGTATATTTTTGGGATGTGATTACATGCATTTTGTTTTACGTTTAGATACAAGTGGCAATTAAAGATAAATTATTCATTATGAGTTGAACAAAAATATTCCCTAGTCTGATAACTGTAATCACTGGTTTCTACTGGTGAACGCGAATCCTATGGATAGATCTATCGGGCTTGACAGCCCCATTTTGAGCTATTCGCGCTAGCAATTTATACTCAAAATGCGTTAGTACTTCGTATTTATTTGAAGATAAACTTGTTCGGTGTATATATAGTGTGTTTGGAAAGGGTAAATAAAGGGTTAAGTGGTTACCAGGTGGCTCATTGATAATGGAATAATGTTTTATGTTTTCTAACATTTTAAATCTTGTGATCTAAAGTTTTTACGTTTATTTAAACCTATAATTCACTCAACATTTTTGTTGACAGTTTACTCGCATGTTTTCATAGGTACTTGATTTGTTTGGTGCTTCCGCTGTGTTAGAAGTGCCTGCATGCATTTGGGCATATTTTGTTAAACAATTTATGAAACATTAAACTTGCAATCTCTTTTTGGATTATTAAATTTGTGAGTGTTTGGTTGACAATGTTTATATCAACTTTAGTTATTTAATATATTGGGTTTGTTAAAATACATATTTTGGTAAATTTCCTTTTTGGGAAACTTTTGAATAAAAGAATGCAATATTGTTTATTAAATTCATTTAAAGTTCGATCAAGCTATGGGACCAAGTGACGGAGCCGTTAAGTGTATTGACTGGGCCATCACAGTTGGTATCAGAGCTCTGGTTGTAGGGAACTAGGCGGTCATAATGTGGTCAAACCGTGGTTTTTAGGGTGCATTAGAGTCTAGTCTACATCCCGGCCCTTCTTGATGTAGCATTATTATGCATTTCATTTCGTCTGAGAAATAATTATAAGTTATTGCTTATGATATTCCTATTTTGTATGTGGTTTGTGGTTTTACTGTTTGCAGATGTTAGCTTCAAGCAACAATTCCGTTCCTGCTCCCGTTTCCTCGTCTGCCGCTCGTCGTGCATGACAGCCTCACCTAAGAGATCCTGTTAACTACTACGTAGCTACTGAAATGACCCGTCAAAGTACACTTGACGACCATCGTTATCTTGGTCCCACAGCTTAATCATAACTCTATATGAATTTGATAAATAACCTTGCATTCTTTATTTAAAAATGATTTTCTATAAAGGAAACCTACCAAAATGTGTAAGTTTAGAAGAACCATACATTATTACTTAACTAAAAGTTGGCCAAAACAAGTCAACAACATCCACTATAAAATGTATCAAAATAGAATGCAAGTTAATGTTTAACAAAAGCTGCCATCATAAATATGCAGACTCTCTAAGCACAGCGGAAGCAATCAATCATGAACCTGAGAATAAAACATGCGAGTAACTGTCAACAAAAATGTTGAGTGAATTATAGGTTTAATATTGTGAGCAATATTTAATTTAAACCATAAAAATTTATGTTTGAAAACATAAAAACTCCTTTTTGGACCACAAAATTATATGCTAGAAAACATATAAAAATATTATTCCATTTTCCGTGAGCCACCTGGTAACCACTTAACCATTTATTTACCCTTGTCAAACACAATAAATAATATACACCGAACAAGTGTATCTTGAACTAAATATGAAGTACTAAACATTTCGATTATAAACTGCTAGCGCGACTAGCTCGAAATGGGGTTGTTAAACCCGATAGATCTATCCGAAGGATTCGCGTTCACCAGTAGAAACCAGTGATTACAGTTACCAGACTAGGGAATATTTTTGTTCAACTCACAATGAATAATTTAAACCAACCTCCACTTGTGTCCAAAATATAAAATAAATTGCATGTATTCTCATCTCAAAAGATTTAAATAGAAAAATGGGACTATAACTCACCTTAAAGCAAATGAAGTAACCACACAAAAATGCGAACATCAAAGAAGTAAAGTGATCAAGTATGATCACAACGCCGACCTATAAATAAAGCAGGTCGATATAAATAACTAACTTAGGTCAAGTCTTAGTATGATAGCTATTGTACATGTTGCAAGTAGACATAGAACAACACTCAACATGCATCGGTTTGATCGGAACAGCGTACGGAAACACACTTTCTATTTTTAAAAAGTTTCTATTTTTAGCAAGTTTCCATTTTTGGAAAGTTTCTCTTTTAGGAAAGTTTCTATTTTAGGAAAGTTTCTATTTTTGGAAAGTTTCTATTTTAGGAAAGTTTCTATTTTTGGAAAGTTTCCAAATTTAGAAAGTTTCCATATTTAGAAAGTTTCTATTTTTAGAAAGTTTCTATTTTTAGAAAGTCTTTAAGTTAGGGAAGTTTCCTTAATTAGAAAGTCAACAAAAGTCAACTAAAAGTCAAAGTCAACTGAAAGTCAACTCAAAAGTCAACCTTGGTCAAACATTGTAGCGACCCGACCAAATCTTCATTGACGGCGCCGTCTACTTAGGTCCCGTTACGTGGTCATAAGTCTTTAATACAACGTTTGACCAAAAGATATGTCGCATTCATTTCAAATGTAAAGGTTGTTCAAGTTTACAAGAATAGTTCCACCACAAGTTACGATACAAGATTTTAAGTACAAATGAAACTTATGCGACACAATTTAAAAGTATCCAAAAGACGCTCCATGTATGCATATATACTCGACATCCCATGCAAGTATCAAAATAATGAGCGGAAGCATGTATCATGTATCGTTCAAGGACCTGAGAAAAACATAGAAATCTGTCAACGAAAACGTTGGTGAAATCATAGGTTTAAGTAAGTAAGTACATGTGAACCACAAGATTTGCATCAATGAAATAATAGTAGTACATTCCAAAAGTTTGTTTCACGAGCACCCAATTATCAATGCTTAACATTTCCTTCCATTGAACCCCATCACTTAGTGCTAGAACATACACTGTTTCTCGAAAATATATTTCATTCGTAAACGGTAGCGAGCCGTTTGAATGAGGGTTTGTCAAACCCATATGGATCCATACAACATAAGTTCTCGCTTACACCCGGCAAGTGTAACTAATGATAATCGAATTGAGGATTTTGTTCTAAACTCGTATGTAGAATGTTTGTTTTCCTGTACTTGTGTTCACTTAGTAAAGAAATGTTTATGTTTTCTCATCCCAAATGTAAGTTCAAAAAGAGTAAAAGTAGGACTATGATCTCACCTTGAGTGCACGTACGAAAAGTACTTCACAAAATAACGTGTGTGAAGGATAGTGCTAGTCTTGACCTAAACAAATAGGTCGTATCAATAACGGTAAACACGATAGGTCAAAGATGTTCAATTAGTCCTATGGCTCGTTACGACTCGATTATTTAGCATGTGAAATCAAATTGTCAAGTTTCATGCAAGATACAAGTATATAAACAAGTTAGGAAGGTTGCATAATCATTTGGTTAAGTTTGACAAAAAGTCAAACCTTGGTCGGTCAAAGTCAACGAAAAAGTCAACACGTTCGGGTCGTGTCCCGAACTATTTTTCTGAGGTTTTTAATCATGTATGAGCATGTTAGGACAAGTTACATGTGAATCGGAGGTGCGTAGCATAGCAAACATTATTCAAAAATTGACCAAGTTGTACAGACCAAAATGGCGCGCCGCGCGGGTATATGGCGCGCCGCGCCATTACCTGTGCAGAGAATTCTGGCAGTTTTTAAGTTTTATGCACGAACCTAACTTCAAACAATCACCATTTATGATCCGCAAACAATCAAGACAAGTATCTTATACCGTTGGGAAGGTAATTTGACGAGGAAAACAACTAAACACATTTCATCAATCAATCTACCTATTACAACAACCAAAACCGCATCTAATGCTTAACATTAACCGCATACAAGTTCATAAATGCAATTCAATGATTCGGGCAACCAATTTACATGAATGATATGCCGTTTCGAAGGTAATCAAGCATACAATCCAACTAAATTCTTATCTACAATATTTCATAGCATTTGGTGCATCAAAAGTTCATCTAAAGCTTATCAAACCCTAATCCAAGTTCACAAAATCACTAATCATGTTCTTGGAGTTTCCTTAATCAACCTATACATCAAAACGAAGCTAATGATACTAGGAACACAATTAGAACATGAACTTTTAACATCTAACAACATATGATCATCCAAAATTCAAGAACAACACACCAAAATTCAAGTTCATGCTAGTTACACTAAAACAACGAGATCGAGCATACAAATTACATACACGACATCACAATGAGCCATAGACACTAACTAACACCATTTCAAGTCAAAAACACGAATTTAGAGAAATCTAGAGTTTTAGAAATGTTACCCAAACGAGATGAAGTTGGTACCAAAATAAAGAGGATGAAGAGAGGATCACGAATATGTAATTTATTTTGTTGTAAGCCTCCTAGATCGGATTTAGATGATGATTGAATGAATTTTGTAAATGGGTGTGTGTTCTTGCTAGAGAGAAAGAGAGAGGTGGAGATGATAATGAATGGGTGAAAGGGGTTTGACCCTTTGACCTAGTCAAGGGTTTGATCCCTTGTCAAGTTTAGTCCCTCAACTTTCGTTCGGGTGCGTGAATTACCTAAACGAGATAATTTAAAACGCTTATCAACGGGAGATGTTATAAACATATAACGGACTTTATATTAGTATAACGGAAAAGTAAATGGAAAAAGGCGGGATGTTACATTACCTACTCCTTAAAAGAAATTTCGTCCCGAAATTTAAGTAGGCGTAGTAGTCGTTGTTTCTTCCTCGAGATCTTGCGTTTCCGAATTCACGAATAGATGAGGATACTTCCTTTGCATTTGATCTTGTCTTTCCCAAGTAAACTCGGGTCCTCTTTTGGCATTCCAACGAACCTTGACAATCGGGATTCGGCTTTGTTTCAATGTCTTGACGGAGGTGTCCACAATTTCAACCGGTTCCTCCACAAAATGAAGTTTGTCATCAATAGTAAGTTCTTCGAGAGGGATGATGATATCGGGTTCGGCAAGACACTTTTTCAAGTTAGATACATGGAAGGTAGGATGAACGGAGTTCAATTGAGGCGGAAGATCTAAACGATAAGCAACGGTCCCAATACGCTCCAAGATTTCGAAAGGACCAATATACCGCGGATTTAGCTTCCCGCGTTTCCCAAAACGGATTACACCTTTCCAAGGCGCGACTTTTAACATTACTCGGTCACCGACTTGAAATTCAAGATCGTTGCGTCGTTTGTCGGTATAGCTCTTTTGACGACTTCGGGCCGTCGTAAGCCTATCTCGGATTTGAACGATTTTCTCGGTGGTTTCGTGAATGAGTTCGGGTCCGGTGATTTGCACGTCGCCTACCTCGGCCCAACAAAGAGGTGAACGACATTTGCGGCCATATAGCGCTTCAAAAGGTGCGGCTTTAATACTCGCGTGATAACTATTGTTGTAAGAGAACTCGGCGAGAGGTAAGTGCTTGTCCCAAGCTTTTCCGAAATCAACCACGCAAGCTCGTAACATGTCTTCTAAGGTTTGAATTGTACGTTCGCTTTGTCCATCGGTTTGAGGATGATATGCGGTGCTCATGTCTAAACGCGTTCCCAACGCTTCTTGCAATGTACGCCAAAATCTAGAAACGAAACGGCCATCTCGGTCGGAGATAATCGATAAAGGTACACCGTGTCGGGCTACAATCTCCTTAATGTAAAGTTGTGCAAGTTTCTCCATTTTGTCCGTTTCTTTTATGGCAAGGAAGTGTGCGGATTTGGTGAGACGGTCAACAATAACCCAAATGGTATCATAACCGCCCGTCGTTTTTGGTAGCTTGGTGATAAAATCCATCGCTATCCTTTCCCACTTCCATTGCGGGATCTCGGGTTGTTGAAGTAGTCCGGACGGTCTTTGGTGTTCGGCTTTGACTTTGGAACATGTCAAACACTTGGAAACATAAGTAGCTATGTCCCTTTTGATGTTCGGCCACCAATATAGTTGTTTAAGGTCGTGGTACATCTTATTGGCACCGGGGTGAATCGAGTATCGTGACTTATGGGCTTCATCTAAAATAAGGCTTCGTAGATCCCCATAACTAGGCACCCAAATTCTTCCGGCGAAATATCGGAGTCCGGTTTCTTTAACTTCGAATCGAGAGGTGAGGACGTTCAAGTGTTCGAGAGAGATGTTTTCATCCTTGAGAGCCTCATCTTGGGCTACCCGAATTTGGCTATTAAGGTTTGTGTGGATGGTGATGTTTAAGGCTCGGACACGAAGAGGCACCGCTCTTTCTTTTCGACTTAAGGCATCGGCTACTACATTTGCCTTCCCGGGATGGTAACGAAGCTCGCAATCGTAATCGTTTAAGGTTTCAATCCACCTTCGTTGTCTCATGTTTAGTTGCTTTTGATCGAAAATGTGTTGAAGGCTTTTGTGATCGGTGAAGATAGTACTCTTGGTTCCATAAAGATAGTGTCTCCACATTTTAAGTGCAAAGACAACGGCTCCGAGTTCGAGATCATGTGTCGTATAGTTTCGTTCATGAATTTTGAGTTGTCGAGAAGCATAAGCAATGACTTTCGTTCGTTGCATCAATACACACCCAAAACCATGTTTTGAGGCATCGCAATATACAACAAAGTCATCATTGCCTTCGGGAAGTGACAAGATAGGAGCGGTGGTTAGCTTCGTTTTCAAGATTTGGAATGCGGATTCATGTTCGGTCGCCCAAATGAATTTCTTTCCCTTGTGAGTCAATGCGGTTAGAGGACGTGCGACCAAAGAGAAATTTTCGATGAATCTACGATAGTACCCGGCAAGACCCAAAAATTGACGAATGTGAGTAGGAGTAGTAGGAGTCTCCCATTTGCTAATGGCTTCGATTTTCGTTGGATCGACTTTAATACCTTGGTCACTTACAACATGACCAAGAAATTGAACTTCCTTTAACCAAAATTCACACTTGGAGAATTTGGCATAGAGTTGTTCTTGTCTTAAAAGTTCAAGCACAAGTCGGAGATGTTGTTCGTGCTCTTCTTCATTTTTAGAATAGATCAATATGTCATCGATGAACACAATAACGAATTTATCGAGATACGGTTTGCACACGCGGTTCATAAGATCCATGAACACCGCCGGTGCGTTAGTGAGACCAAATGGCATGACAAGGAATTCATAACTACCATAACGAGTTCGGAAAGCGGTTTTGGAGACATCTTCCCCCTTAACCCTTAATTGATGATAACCCGAGCGGAGATCGATTTTTGAATATACACAAGACCCTTGTAGTTGATCAAAGAGGTCATCGATGCGAGGAAGAGGATATCGGTTCTTAACCGTCAATTTATTTAGTTCACGATAATCAATGCACATTCGTAGGGATCCGTCTTTCTTTTTAACAAACAAAATCGGAGCGCCCCAAGGTGAATGGCTAGGTTGGATAAAACCACGATCAAGTAGTTCTTGGATTTGACTTTGCAATTCTTGCATTTCGGATGGAGCAAGTCTATACGGTGCACGTGCTACGGGTGCGGCTCCCGGAATAAGATCGATTTGGAATTCAACCGGTCGATGAGGCGGAAGACCCGGCAATTCGTCGGGAAATACATCGGAATAGTCACTAACAATTGGCACATCATCGATGTGCTTCTCATCGGACTCGACTTTCTTAACGTGAGCAAGGATCGCAAAACAACCCTTACGGAGTAGTTTTCTAACTTTAACACACGAAACGAGGTTGAGTCCGGTGCAACTCTTATCGCCATAGACGATCAAAGGTTCACCATTCTCGATAGGAATTCGGATTGCGTTAAGATCACAAAGAATGTGAGATTTCGTTTTGACTAACCAATTCATACCGATTATTACATCAAAGCTTCCTAGTTCCATGGGTATCAAATCAATTTCAAATTCCTTACCCAAAATGTTTATCGTACACCCCCGGTAATATGTGTCGGCACTTAATAGTTTCCCGTTAGCCACTTCAATGGTATAAGTGGTATCTAATGGAAGAGGTGGAGTGCTAAAAGAATGAGTCAAGGTCTTGGATACAAAGCATTTATCGGCACCCGAATCGAATAAGCAAGAGACATAAGAATTGTTGAGAAGAAACGTACCCGTGACTAGTTCAGTGTCATCCCGGGCTTCCTCGGTGTTGATGTTGAAAGCTTGGCCGCGCGTATTGGTGTTATCTTTCCTTTTCGGGCATGCATTTCTATAATGACCCGTTTGACCACATTCGTAACAAGTGCCCGTCTTTGGTGCATTGGGCCACTTTCGAGCAACGGGAGTGGCACTTTTACAATCGTTGGCCTTATGACCAACTCCTTGGCACCGGTGGCAAATTAACTTGCCACATTCACCAAAGTGATGTTTGTTGCATTTGTTGCAAAGAGGTAGATTCCCGGCATAACCCTTCTTGCCGTCGGAAGCGAAAGATTTCTTGGCAAAGTTGTTGTTGCTTGATTGGGGAGCTTCCCATTTTCTTTTGTTGCCGCCCGATTTATCCTCGGCCTTAGGTGCCGGAACTACGATTTCGTCAACCGTTTCAATTAGTTGGCGAGCCATGTTCATAGCGGCTTGATGAGTAGTGGGTTTGGATGACATCACCCCTTGTTTGATGCTTTTTGGAAGACCGAGCATGTAGAGCTCAATCCTTTGAGATTCGGGGTTAACAAGATTAGGACACATCAAGGATAGTTCGGCGAAGCGTTGATTATAAGCTTTAAGATCGTTTCCGACCGCTTTCAAAGCTCTTAGTTCTTCCTCAAGCTTTCGGGTTTCTTCGCGCGGAAAATATTCAACAATCATCTTTTCCTTTAGATCGGCCCAAGAGAGGGAATGAGCTTCATCGGTACCCACCGATTGAACATAGGTGTTCCACCATGTTAGAGCAATTCCGGAGAAAGTGTGAGTGGAGTATTTGACCTTGTCTTGGTCCCGACAACCGCTTATGCTAAAGACGGCTTCCGTTTGCTCAAACCATCGGGTGAGCACGACCGGTCCCCCGGTTCCATCAAAAGTGTGAGGTTTGCACCCCATGAAAACTTTATAGGAGCATCCCTCGTTTGAGTTTTCGGCTCCATTGTTGTTGTTGTTGTTGTTGTTGTTGTTGTTGTGGTTGTTATTATTATTGTTGTTGGATGAGTGACCGGCCATGGCCGCATCTACGGCGGTAGCTATCATCCGTTCGAGAGCTTGTTCGGGAGTTTCATTGCGGCGTACACGACGAGGAGCCATTGTTCCTTCAAGACACAAGAATATCATTGATTAGTATTCTCAATAATACTAACCGTGATATAGAATAAAGATAAAGAGAAGTTTTTCCTCGACTCGCCTTAAATTCTTTATGTCATAATGTCGGAACGTTCATATGAGTCACCGTAATATAATCCCGGAAATTATATTACCCTGATTCATATGTGCATTCGACATCATTTCATATAGTCAAGGTGGTGCGTCAATCAAATTAAACAACGTGAGATTAAGATGAACTAAGAGTAGATATGAGCAGAAGCGTTCGAGTATAAATGCACAAGTAGTCAAGTAATTCCTACTTCAAGTCTATATGTCGGTTGTAGTCTAGACTCACCAATGTACCCTATGACTCGAGGTTGACACCAATGAACTCTAAATCCCTACAACCAACGCTCTGATACCATCTGTAGCGACCCGACCAAATCGTCATTGACGGCGCCGTCTACTTAGGTCCCGTTACGTGGTCATAAGTCTTTAATACAACGTTTGACCAAAAGATATGTCGCATTCATTTCAAATGTAAAGGTTGTTCAAGTTTACAAGAATAGTTCCACCACAAGTTACGATACAAAGTTTTAAGTACAAATGAAACTTATGCGACACAATTTAAAAGTATCCAAAAGACGCTCCATGTATGCATATATACTCGACATCCCATGCAAGTATCAAAATAATGAGCGGAAGCATGTATCATGTATCGTTCAAGGACCTGAGAAAAACATAGAAATCTGTCAACGAAAACGTTGGTGAAATCATAGGTTTAAGTAAGTAAGTACAAGTGAACCACAAGATTTGCATCAATGAAATAATAGTAGTACATTCCAAAAGTTTGTTTCACGAGCACCCAATTATCAATGCTTAACATTTCCTTCCATTGAACCCCATCACTTAGTGCTAGAACATACACTGTTTCTCGAAAATATATTTCATTCGTAAACGGTAGCGAGCCGTTTGAATGAGGGTTTGTCAAACCCATATGGATCCATACAACATAAGTTCTCGCTTACACCCGGAAAGTGTAACTAATGATAATCGAATTGAGGATTTTGTTCTAAACTCGTATGTAGAATGTTTGTTTTCCTGTACTTGTGTTCACTTAGTAAAGAAATGTTTATGTTTTCTCATCCCAAATGTAAGTTCAAAAAGAGTAAAAGTAGGACTATGATCTCACCTTGAGTGCACGTACGAAAAGTACTTCACAAAATAACGTGTGTGAAGGATAGTGCTAGTCTTGACCTAAACAAATAGGTCGTATCAATAACGGTAAACACGATAGGTCAAAGATGTTCAATTAGTCCTATGGCTCGTTACGACTCGATTATTTAGCATGTGAAATCAAATTGTCAAGTTTCATGCAAGATACAAGTATATAAACAAGTTAGGAAGGTTGCATAATCATTTGGTTAAGTTTGACAAAAAGTCAAACCTTGGTCGGTCAAAGTCAACGAAAAAGTCAACACGTTCGGGTCGTGTCCCGAACTATTTTTCTGAGGTTTTTAATCATGTATGAGCATGTTAGGACAAGTTACATGTGAATCGGAGGTGCGTAGCATAGCAAACATTATTCAAAAATTGACCAAGTTGGACAGACCAAAATGGCGCGCCGCGCCATTACCTGTGCAGAGAATTCTGGCAGTTTTTAAGTTTTATGCACGAACCTAACTTCAAACAATCACCATTTATGATCCGCAAACAATCAAGACAAGTATCTTATACCGTTGGGAAGGTAATTTGACGAGGAAAACAACTAAACACATTTCATCAATCAATCTACCTATTACAACAACCAAAACCGCATCTAATGCTTAACATTAACCGCATACAAGTTCATAAATGCAATTCAATGATTCGGGCAACCAATTTACATGAATGATATGCCGTTTCGAAGGTAATCAAGCATACAATCCAACTAAATTCTTATCTACAATATTTCATAGCATTTGGTGCATCAAAAGTTCATCTAAAGCTTATCAAACCCTAATCCAAGTTCACAAAATCACTAATCATGTTCTTGGAGTTTCCTTAATCAACCTATACATCAAAACGAAGCTAATGATACTAGGAACACAATTAGAACATGAACTTTTAACATCTAACAACATATGATCATCCAAAATTCAAGAACAACACACCAAAATTCAAGTTCATGCTAGTTACACTAAAACAACGAGATCGAGCATACAAATTACATACACGACATCACAATGAGCCATATACACTAACTAACACCATTTCAAGTCAAAAACACGAATTTAGAGAAATCTAGAGTTTTAGAAATGTTACCCAAACGAGATGAAGTTGGTACCAAAATGAAGAGGATGAAGAGAGGATCACGAATATGTAATTTATTTTGTTGTAAGCCTCCTAGATCGGATTTAGATGATGATTGAATGAATTTTGTAAATGGGTGTGTGTTCTTGCTAGAGAGAAAGAGAGAGGTGGAGTTGATAATGAATGGGTGAAAGGGGTTTGACCCTTTGACCTAGTCAAGGGTTTGATCCCTTGTCAAGTTTAGTCCCTCAACTTTCGTTCGGGTGCGTGAATTACCTAAACGAGATAATTTAAAACGCTTATCAACGGGAGATGTTATAAACATATAACGGACTTTATATTAGTATAACGGAAAAGTAAATGGAAAAAGGCGGGATGTTACAAACATAGTCAACATTAATTTTAAAAGTGTAAGTTGTAATAATAATATAAGCTATAATGTTAATTAAAGTTAAATATGTATAATTATGTCATAACATAAGTTTAATTAAATTAAAATGAATTTTTAAAGTTAACATTAGTTTAAATGATATAATTAATATAATATAAATATTTAATTAATTAATTAAATATTAATCATAATATAAGTATTATTAATTAATAATAAATTTTAATCATATCATAAGTATTATTAATTAATAATGAATTATTAATCATATCATAAGTTTCTAATTATAATTATTAAATCATAAGTATTTAATAATTAAATTATAATTAAATAATAACTAAGTCTTATAATAATAATTAATAAATTAATCCTTATTATAAGTCTTATAATAATAATCTCATAATATAAGTTTATTACTTATCATAAGTATTTTCCCATTAATAATAAAAGTATTATTAATCATAAGTTTAATTAAATGTTAATTAAATCATAAGTAATTAAATAATGATATAATAAATATATATCATAAGTCTTAAATTATAATAATTACTTTTTATATCATAAGTAATTTAGTAATAATGAAAATCATTATTTATCATAAGTTTTAATAACTAACCATAAGTTTTAATCAAAAGTTCATCGGGCCGTATCTTGAGCCCTGGGTGTCAGTTTTCGGCGAGCCTTATATATATCTCCGCCTAATCAAACCACCTGACACATTGGTGCACTCAAGAACACTCCAAGAACAGTAACCAAGTCGTGATGATCAGCCATTACACCACTTGGAACTTTAAACCATTCAAAAACGTGTTTTAGTCATAACGGGTGATCCGTGGCTCGGATTTAGATGACCCGAACATTAAAGTTCATCCCATCATCAATCCTAACATACTAGTACACCTTAAAGACTCCATAAATGGTCACAAAGTCGGACCATACCTGATTCAATTCGTTTTCATAAATTAATCTCAACAAAACACCATTTCAATCATAACTAGAGCTCCGGGAATCGAAATGACATGAATCCAGAGTCTAAAATTAATGTCTTGATGAGAGGAACTCATATAAACACTTTAATTTCACTTTTATATCAGTTATATATACAGAAAACAACAATCAAACCGCTGTCCCAAAACAATCAAACCGAAAACATATATAATCGAGCATTTCTACGCATACAATCAACAATACAATAACATATAAGTATCATACTATCATTATAACATATAAAAAAAGAAAAATTGAAAAGCTAGGGTTAGGGTTTATACCCTAATCAAGAATTGAAGGATATGAACGCGTAGAGAACGAGATGTAGAATCCGGAAACGATGAAAGCCCTTTGATTTGAGTGCTTGATTGAAGAAGATGGTGATGTTGCTGAATGGTGGTCATTCTAAACAAGAAAAGTAGAAGAGAGGAATGTTAAAATGAAAGCTAGGGTTAAAATGAGGAGTATTTTTGGTGTTTTAATCAAATGAATCACTATTTAGAAGAAATGGCAAAACCACCCCCTCCCCTTGACAATTTTCGGCTTAAATATGATGGGTGGGCCCCACTTGTAGGCCAAATTGATACTAAGAGTATTTGCTTGTGGCCCGAATGCCCGAACGAAACCCAAAACGCGAAAACACGACTACGCGATTGAAAATTCGGAGAGATATTAATTACGCGACGAAAAATATATATAAACACTATATATAAATATATGACATTAAAATATCATATTTAAAATTATTAGGACTTAAAAATCCTAAAAGCTCGACCGTTGGTTTGAAAACCGAAAAGATTCGCCGGATAGAAATCCCCGACACGTAGAAACGTACAACTTAAAATATGAATACAAATATTCATTTAACACATAATATTTAATATATTATTACTAAAATAATAATATAGGTCATAGAAATGACGTGGCACGAATAACCGTTAACGGTCGTTAATTAATTAACGGTAAAAGATAACGGAAAAATTAGGGTCGTTACAGCTACCATCACTCACATGACTAGATCATACTCAGACGAGACGCGTATTGATGCTCTTAGCGACTGCATGCATGTCTTTCCGCATAACGAGGTGATGGATGAGATTAGAGCTAGTATGGATTCGTTTATTAGTTTCAAGAATGATGTTGAGTTCGAGACTCAAAAGCATAAGGTGAATGCTAAGTTCGAGGCTCTTGAGAGCATGGTTTGTGGTTTGAAGATGGAGTTGGAGGAGGTAAAAGGAAAGTTGAGGAAGTATGAGACTCCTGAAGAGCCTCATACCGGCCCAGCTTATCACACCCGATCCAAGCAGATGTGATGTGATATCATGAGTGATCATTTCATTTCATAGACTATTTATCCTTTTTATACATTCATTTTTGGGTGATGTACGGCGTTTTACCGAGGATTTTGTTATGGGATACTTTCATTTATGTATGGATGGTTATTTCTTTTATGACATCTATTATCATTATCATTTTATTTCTGATGTTGTGACTCTTGGCATATTATATTATGCGTAATATAGTTCATGTATGTTAGGTGCTATGTATGTTGTATGATTTCTATCATAAAGTATGTATGCATGTGGTGGCTATTTCTATAACTATCATAACTGTCATGTTATTACTCATAGTGTTCATTGACTATTATTTTAATGGTCAATCTTTTTGTGTTCGATCTATTCCTTTATAACACTGGTATTATTCTTAGTACTAACGGTTGTGTTATTATGTTTTGAAGATCATGCCTCCTCGCGAGTCCAACAAAGCTTGTATGCAACGCCTTATTTTAAAAGGGATAGCAGCTGCTATGGCAGCTAATGCTAATGCTAATGTCAATAACAACAATCAGGTGAGATGCTCCCACAAGACTTTCATGGCCAATCATCCACAAGAATTTAGTGGCACCGAAGGACCCATTGGACTTACTCGTTGGTTTGAGAAGATTGAGTCTATTTTTAGGGTTAGCCGATTCCGAGAGAAGGATAAGGTTTGTTTTGCAAGATGCACTCTTAAGGATAGTGCTTTAACTTAGTGGAATAATTTGGTTAATAGTTTGGGTAATGATGTTGCTTATGGTTTGACTTGGAATAATTTTAAAGAGAGAATGATCACCCGTTATCGTCCCCGAGGTGAACTTAAGAAGTTGGAGGCTGAGCTTAAGAACTTAAAGATGAAGGGCACTGATTTAGATGCCTATGAGCAAAGGTTCTTTGAATTGACATTGTTGTGTCCAAATACTTATGCTGGTGAGAACCTTAAGATTGAAGCTTATATTGATGGGTTATCTGAGCGAATTGAGCATGGGGTTGAGTCTAGTGAGCCCCAAACTATTGAAGCTGCTATGTCTATGGCACATAAACCTAATGATAAGATTTTGAGGAGAAGTAAGGCAGCTGTTGAAATGTCCCGTTCTTATTGATTAAAAACGTTCCATATTAATTGATTTCGTTGCGAGGTTTTGACCTCTATATGAGACGTTTTTCAAAGACTGCATTCATTTTAAAACAAACCATAACCTTTATTTCATCAATAAAGGTTTAAAAATCTTTACGTAGATTATCAAATAATGATAATCTAGAATATCCTGTTTACACACGACCATTACATAATGGTTTACAATACAAATATGTTACAACAAAATAAGTTTCTTGAATGCAGTTTTTACACAATATCATACAAGCATAGACTCCAAATCTCGTCCTTATTTAAGTATGCGACAGCGGAAGCTCTTAATAATCACATGAGAATAAACATGCTTAAAACGTCAACAAAAATGTTGGTGAGTTATAGGTTTAACCTATATATATCAAATCATAATAATAGACCACAAGATTTCATATTTCAATACACATCCCATACATAGAGATAAAAATCATTCATATGGTGAACACCTGGTAACCGACATTAACAAGATGCATATATAAGAATATCCCCATCATTCCGGGACACCCTTCGGATATGATATAAATTTCGAAGTACTAAAGCATCCGGTACTTTGGATGGGGTTTGTTAAGCCCAATAGATCTATCTTTAGGATTCGCGTCAATTAGGGTGTCTGTTCCCTAATTCTTAGATTACCTGACTTAATAAAAAGGGGCATATTCGATTTCGATAATTCAACCATAGAATGTAGTTTCACGTACTTGTGTCTATTTTGTAAATCATTTATAAAACCTGCATGTATTCTCATCCCAAAAATATTAGATTTTAAAAGTGGGACTATAACTCACTTTCACAGATTTTTACTTCGTCGGAAAGTAAGATTTGGCCACTGGTTGATTCATGAACCTATAACAATATATACATATATATCAAAGTATGTTCAAAATATATTTACAACACTTTTAATATATTTTGATGTTTTAAGTTTATTAAGTTAGCTGTCCTCGTTAGTAACCTACAACTAGTTGTCCACCGTTAGATGTACAGAAATAAATCGATAAATATTATCTTGAATCAATCCACGACCCAGTGTATACGTATCTCAGTATTGATCACAACTCAAACTATATATATTTTGGAATCAACCTCAACCCTGTATAGCTAACTCCAACATTCACATATAGAGTGTCTATGGTTGTTCCGAAATATATATAGATGTGTCGACATGATAGGTCGAAACATTGTATACGTGTCTATGGTATCTCAAGATTACATAATATACAATACAAGTTGATTAAGTTATGGTTGGAATAGATTTGTTACCAATTTTCACGTAGCTAAAATGAGAAAAATTATCCAATCTTGTTTTACCCATAACTTCTTCATTTTAAATCCGTTTTGAGTGAATCAAATTGCTATGGTTTCATATTGAACTCTATTTTATGAATCTAAACAGAAAAAGTATAGGTTTATAGTCGGAAAAATAAGTTACAAGTCGTTTTTGTAAAGGTAGTCATTTCAGTCGAAAGAACGACGTCTAGATGACCATTTTAGAAAACATACTTCCACTTTGAGTTTAATCATAATTTTTGGATATAGTTTCATGTTCATAATAAAAATAATTTTCTCAGAATAACAACTTTAAAATCAAAGTTTATCATAGTTTTTAATTAACTAACCCAAAACAGCCCGCGGTGTTACTACGACGGCGTAAATCCGGTTTTACAGTGTTTTTCGTGTTTCCAGGTTTTAAATCATTAAGTTAGCATATCATATAGATATAGAACATGTGTTTAGTTGATTTTAAAAGTCAAGTTAGAAGGATTAACTTTTGTTTGCGAACAAGTTTAGAATTAACTAAACTATGTTCTAGTGATTACAAGTTTAAACCTTCGAATAAGATAGCTTTATATGTATGAATCGAATGATGTTATGAACATCATTACTACCTTAAGTTCCTTGGATAAACCTACTGGAAAAGAGAAAAATGGATCTAGCTTCAATGGATACTTGGATGGCTCGAAGTTCTTGAAGCAGAATCATGACACGAAAACAAGTTCAAGTAAGATCATCACTTGAAATAAGATTGTTATAGTTATAGAAATTGAACCAAAGTTTGAATATGATTATTACCTTGTATTAGAATGATAACCTACTGTAAGAAAAAAAGATTTCTTGAGGTTGGATGATCACCTTACAAGATTGGAAGTGAGCTAGCAAACTTGAAAGTATTCTTGATTTTATGAAACTAGAACTTTTGGAATTTATGAAGAACACTTAGAACTTGAAGATAGAACTTGAGAGAGATCAATTAGATGAAGAAAATTGAAGAATGAAAGTGTTTGTAGGTGTTTTTGGTCGTTGGTGTATGGATTAGATATAAAGGATATGTTATTTTGTTTTCATGTAAATAAGTCATGAATGATTACTCATATTTTTGTAATTTTATGAGATATTTCATGCTAGTTGCCAAATGATGGTTCCCACATGTGTTAGGTGACTCACATGGGCTGCTAAGAGCTGATCATTGGAGTGTATATACCAATAGTACATACATCTAAAAGCTGTGTATTGTACGAGTACGAATACGGGTGCATACGAGTAGAATTGTTGATGAAACTGAACGAGGATGTAATTGTAAGCATTTTTGTTAAGTAGAAGTATTTTGATAAGTGTCTTGAAGTCTTTGAAAAGTGTATGAATACATATTAAAACACTACATGTATATACATTTTAACTGAGTCGTTAAGTCATCGTTAGTCGTTACATGTAAATGTTGTTTTGAAACCTTTAGGTTAACGATCTTGTTAAATGTTGTTAACCCAATGTTTATAATATCAAAAGAGATTTTAAATTATTATATTATCATGATATTATGATGTACGAATATCTCTTAATATGATATATATACATTAAATGTCGTTACAACGATAATCGTTACATATATGTCTCGTTTCAAAATCATTAAGTTAGTAGTCTTGTTTTTACATATGTAGTTCATTGTTAATATAATTAATGATATGTTTACTTATCATAATATCATTTTAACTATATATATAACCATATATATGTCATCATATAGTTTTTACAAGTTTTAACGTTCGTGAATCACCGGTCAACTTGGGTGGTCAATTGTCTATATGAAACCTATTTCAATTAATCAAGTCTTAACAAGTTTGATTGCTTAACATGTTGGAAACATTTAATCATGTAAATATCAATCTTAATTAATATATAAACATGGAAAAGTTCGGGTCACTACAGTACCTACCCGTTAAATAAATTTCGTCCCGAAATTTTAAGCTGTTGAAGGTGTTGACGAATCTTCTGGAAAGAGATGCGGGTATTTCTTCTTCATTTGATCTTCACGCTCCCAGGTGAACTCGGGTCCTCTACGAGCATTCCATCGAACCTTAACAATTGGTATCTTGTTTTGCTTAAGTCTTTTAACCTCACGATCCATTATTTCGACGGGTTCTTCGATGAATTGAAGTTTTTCGTTGATTTGGATTTCATCTAACGGAATAGTGAGATCTTCTTTAGCAAAACATTTCTTCAAATTCGAGACGTGGAAAGTGTTATGTACAGCTGCGAGTTGTTGAGGTAACTCAAGTCGGTAAGCTACTGGTCCGACACGATCAATAATCTTGAATGGTCCAATATACCTTGGATTTAATTTCCCTCGTTTACCAAATCGAACAACGCCTTTCCAAGGTGCAACTTTAAGCATGACCATCTCTCCAATTTCAAATTCTATATCTTTTCTTTTAATGTCAGCGTAGCTCTTTTGTCGACTTTGGGCGGTTTTCAACCGTTGTTGAATTTGGATGATCTTCTCGGTAGTTTCTTGTATAATCTCCGGACCCGTAATCTGTCTATCCCCCACTTCACTCCAACAAATCGGAGACCTGCACTTTCTACCATAAAGTGCTTCAAACGGCGCCATCTCAATGCTTGAATGGTAGCTGTTGTTGTAGGAAAATTCTGCTAACGGTAGATGTCGATCCCAACTGTTTTCGAAATCAATAACACATGCTCGTAGCATGTCTTCAAGCGTTTGTATCGTCCTTTCACTCTGCCCATCAGTTTGTGGATGATAGGCAGTACTCATGTCTAGACGAGTTCCTAATGCTTGCTGTAATGTCTGCCAGAATCTTGAAATAAATCTGCCATCCCTATCAGAGATAATAGAGATTGGTATTCCATGTCTGGATATGACTTCCTTCAAATACAGTCGTGCTAACTTCTCCATCTTGTCATCTTCTCTTATTGGCAGGAAGTGTGCTGATTTGGTGAGACGATCAACTATTACCCAAATAGTATCAAAATCACTTGCAGTCCTTGGCAATTTAGTGATGAAATCCATGGTAATGTTTTCCCATTTCCATTCTGGGATTTCGGGTTGTTGAAGTAGACCTGATGGTTTCTGATGCTCAGCTTTGACCTTAGAACACGTCAAACATTCTCCTACGTATTTAGCAACATCGACTTTCATACCCGGCCACCAAAAATGTTTCTTGAGATCCTTGTACATCTTCCCCGTTCCAGGATGTATTGAGTATCTGGTTTTATGAGCTTCTCTAAGTACCATTTCTCTCATATCTCCAAATTTTGGTACCCAAATCCTTTCAGCCCTATACCGGGTTCCGTCTTCCCGAATATTAAGATGCTTCTCCGATCCTTTGGGTATTTCATCCTTTAAATTTACCTCTTTTAAAACTCCTTGTTGCGCCTCCTTTATTTGAGTAGTAAGGTTATTATGAATCATTATATTCATAGATTTTACTCGAATGGGTTCTCTGTCCTTCCTGCTCAAGGCATCGGCTACCACATTTGCCTTCCCCGGGTGGTAACGAATCTCAAAGTCGTAATCATTCAATAATTCAATCCACCTACGCTGCCTCATATTCAGTTGTTTCTGATTAAATATGTGTTGAAGACTTTTGTGGTCGGTATATATAATACTTTTGACCCCATATAAGTAGTGCCTCCAAGTCTTTAATGCAAAAACAACCGCGCCTAATTCCAAATCATGCGTCGTATAATTTTGTTCGTGAATCTTCAATTGTCTAGACGCATAAGCAATCACCTTCGTTCGTTGCATTAATACACAACCGAGACCTTGCTTTGATGCGTCATAATAAATCACAAAATCATCATTCCCTTCAGGCAATGACAATATAGGTGCCGTAGTTAGCTTTTTCTTCAATAACTGAAACGCTTTCTCTTGTTCATCATTCCATTCAAATTTCTTCCCTTTATGCGTTAATGCAGTCAAGGGTTTTGCTATTCTGGAAAAGTCTTGGATGAACCTTCTGTAGTAACCAGCTAGTCCTAAAAACTGGCGTATGTGTTTCGGAGTTTTTGGGGTTTCCCACTTTTCAACAGTTTCTATCTTTGCCGGATCCACCTTAATACCTTCTTTGTTCACTATGTGACCGAGGAATTGAACTTCTTCCAACCAAAATGCACACTTTGAAAACTTAGCGTACAATTCTTCCTTCCTCAATACTTCTAACACCTTTCTCAAATGTTCACCGTGTTCTTGGTCATTCTTTGAGTAAATAAGTATGTCATCAATGAAAACAATGACAAACTTGTCAAGGTATGGTCCACACACTAGGTTCATAAAGTCCATGAACACAGCTGGTGCATTAGTTAAACCAAACGGCATGACCATAAACTCGTAATGACCGTAACGTGTTCTGAAAGCAGTCTTTGGAATATCATCTTCTTTCACCCGCATTTGATGATACCCAGAACGTAAGTCAATCTTTGAATAAACAGACGAGCCTTGTAGTTGATCAAATAAGTCGTCGATTCTCGGTAGTGGGTAGCGGTTCTTGATGGTAAGTTTGTTCAACTCCCGGTAGTCGATACACAACCTGAATGTACCATCTTTCTTCTTGACAAACAAAACAGGAGCTCCCCACGGTGATGTGCTTGGTCGAATGAAACCACGCTCTAAAAGTTCTTGTAATTGGCTTTGCAGTTCTTTCATCTCACTGGGTGCGAGTCTGTAAGGAGCACGAGCTATTGGTGCAGCTCCTGGTACAAGATCTATTTGAAATTCAACGGATCGATGTGGGGGTAATCCCGGTAATTCTTTCGGAAATACATCGGGAAATTCTTTTGCAATGGGAACATCATTGATGCTCTTTTCTTCAGTTTGTACTTTCTCGACGTGTGCTAGAACAGTATAGCAACCTTTTCTTATTAGTTTTTGTGCCTTCAAATTACTAATAAGATGTAGCTTCGTGTTGCCCTTTTCTCCGTACACCATTAAGGGTTTTCCTTTTTCTCGTATAATGCGAATTGCATTTTTGTAACAAACGATCTCTGCTTTCACTTCTTTCAACCAGTCCATACCGATTATCACATCAAAACTCCCTAACTCTACTGGTATCAAATCAATCTTAAATGTTTCGCTAACCAGTTTAATTTCTCGATTCCGACATATATTATCCGCTGAAATTAATTTACCATTTGCTAATTCGAGTAAAAATTTACTATCCAAAGGCGTCAATGGACAACTTAATTTAGCACAAAAATCTCTACTCATATAGCTTCTATCCGCACCCGAATCAAATAAAACGTAAGCAGATTTATTGTCAATAAGAAACGTACCCGTAACAAGTTCCGGGTCTTCCTGTGCCTCTGCCGCATTAATATTGAAATTGTCTTCCGCG
This sequence comes from Rutidosis leptorrhynchoides, assembly GCF_046630445.1. Classification (NCBI taxonomy): domain Eukaryota; kingdom Viridiplantae; phylum Streptophyta; class Magnoliopsida; order Asterales; family Asteraceae; genus Rutidosis; species Rutidosis leptorrhynchoides. Next base: position 180,358,145 of record NC_092340.1, on the reverse strand, counting down.
GCCTTGTCCATTCGTGTTCTCCTGGTTCGGGCAATTTCTAATAATGTGGCCCGGTTTTCCACATTTATAACAAACTACATTGGCATAACTTGCTCCGACACTACTTGCTCCGCCATTACTCGTTCCGAAACCATTTGTTCCTTTCGTTCTATTAACCCCTGGTCCGTAGACATCACACTTCGCTGCGCTATGACCATTTCTTTTACACATGTTGCAAAATTTGGTGCAGAACCCCGAGTGATTCTTTTCACACCTTTGGCATAGCTGCTTCTGATTGTTGTTGTTGTTGCGGTTATTATTGTTGTTGGGATGATTGTTGTAGTTGCTGTTGTTGTTGTTGTTGTTGTTGGGCCGTTTGTTGTAGTTGCGATTGATGTTGTGATTGTTGGGATAATTGTTGCGATTATTGTTGTAATTGCTGTTGTTGTTGTATTGGTGATTCTTATCACCGTTTTCCTCCCACTTTCTTTTGACTTGCTTCACATTGGCCTCTTCAGCAGTCTGTTCTTTAATTCTTTCTTCAATCTGGTTCACTAGTTTGTGAGCCATTCTACATGCCTGTTGTATGGAGGCGGGCTCGTGTGAACTTATATCTTCTTGGATTCTTTCCGGTAATCCTTTCACAAACGCGTCGATCTTCTCTTCCTCATCTTCAAATGCTCCCGGACACAATAGGCACAATTCTGTGAATCGTCTTTCGTACGTGGTAATATCAAATCCTTGGGTTCGTAACCCTCTAAGTTCTGTCTTGAGCTTATTGACCTCAGTTCTGGGACGGTACTTCTCGTTCATCAAGTGCTTGAATGCTGACCACGGTAGTGCGTACGCATCGCCTTGTCCCACTTGCTCTAGATAGGTATTCCACCATGTTAACGCAAAACCTATGAAGGTATGCGTAGCGTACTTCACTTTGTCCTCTTCAGTACACTTACTTATGGCAAACACCGATTCGACCTTCTCGGTCCACCGTTTCAATCCGATCGGTCCTTCGGTTCCATCAAATTCCAAAGGTTTGCAGGCAGTGAATTCTTTGTAGGTGCATCCTACACGATTTCCTGTACTGCTAGATCCAAGGTTATTGTTGGTATGTAGCGCAGCCTGTACTGCGGCTATGTTTGAAGCTAGAAAAGTACGGAATTCCTCTTCATTCATATTCACGGTGTGTCGAGTAGTCGGTGCCATTTCCTTCAAAATCGTCAAGTGGAACAAGTTAATCATACAGAATATTAAGAGTAGTTAATAGTATTTTGTAGCATAATATGAACTCATTTATAAAAGCTTTTTCTTCATATTAGCGTTTTATAAGTTTAAATTCGGGTAGTACCTACCCGTTAAGTTCATACTTAGTAGCTAATATACAATTCAACTACTACAATTCTATATGAAAAACTGATTATAATAATATTTCACGTTCAAACTTTTATACAATATTTTACAAACTTAAAATACCGCTTATTTTACATAAAGCATGAAATATAGCACACAATAACTTTGATACAAGATAGTTGTGAAGATAATTCTAGCTAGTACACAAGTCGTTCAGCAAAGGCAATAAAGACACGTAATTCATACGTCCAGAAACAAGTCATGCATTCTGGTTTTACTAGGACTACTTCCCATCCTTGGTCTTGTGCAACATAACCGTTATGGCCGTTGATAAGACAGCGTGTTGTAACATCGTCAAAGGGACGAGGGTTACGTAATGTCCAACAGTCGCGTAATAATCTAAAAACCTCATTTCTTACCCCAATTACCGACTCCGTCACTTGTGGAAACGTTTTGTTTAATAGTTGTAGCCCGATGTTCTTGTTCTCACTTTGGTGAGAAGCGAACATTACTAATCCGTAAGCATAACATGCTTCTTTATGTTGCATGTTAGCCGCTTTTTCTAAATCACGAAGTCCAATATTCGGATATATTGAGTCAAAATAATTTCTTAACCCGTTGCGTAAAATAGCATTTGGGTTCCCCGCAATATATGCGTCAAAGTAAACACATCGTAACTTATGGGTTTCCCAATGTGATATCCCCCATCTTTCAAACGAAAGTCTCTTATAAACCAAGACATTCTTGGAACGTTCTTCGAATGTCTTACAAACTGATCTCGCCTTAAATAGTTATGCCGAGGAATTCTGGCCGACTCTAGATAAGATTTCATCAATCATGTCTCCGGGTAGGTCTCTTAAAATATTGGGTTGTCTATCCATTTTGTGTTTTTAAACTGTAAAATAGACAAGAGTTAAATTCATAAAAAAATACTTATTAATACAAGCAATTTTTTACATATATCATAAAGCATAAGAACACTATATTACATATATTACACCACACGAATACAACTATCTTATTCCGACTCGCTCGTTTCTTCTTCTTCGGTTTTGGTTCGTTTTGCCAAGTTTCTAGGGATATATGATGTTCCCCTAATACGAGCCGTCGTTATCCACATTGGTTTAGAAAAACCTGGTGGTTTAGAGGTTCCCGGGTCATTGTTACAACTTAAGGACTTCGGGGGTTGACGATACATATAAAGTTCATCGGGGTTGGAATTAGATTTCTCTATTTTTATGCCCTTTCCCTTATTATTTTCTTTTGCCTTTTTAAATTCAGTTGGGGTAATTTCTATAACATCATCGGAATTCTCGTCGGAATCCGATTCATCGGAGAATTGGTAATCCTCCCAATATTTTGCTTCCTTGGCGGAAACACCATTGACCATAATTAACCTTGGTCGGTTGGTTGAGGATTTTCTTTTACTTAACCGTTTTATTATTTCCCCCACCGGTTCTATTTCTTCATCCGGTTCCGATTCTTCTTCCGGTTCCGATTCTTCTTCCGGTTCCGACTCTTCTTCCGGTTCCTCTTCGGGAACTTGTGAATCAGTCCACGAATCATTCCAATTTACATTTGACTCTTCATTATTATTAGGTGAGTCAATGGGACTTGTTCTAGAGGTAGACATCTATCACATAATATCAAACGCGTTAAAAGATTAATATATCACATAATATTCACATGTTAAAAATATATAGTTTCCAACAAAATTTATTAAGCAATCATTTTTCAAGTAAACACGGTCGAAGTCCAGACTCACTAATGCATCCTAACAAACTCGATAAGACACACTAATGCAAAATTCTGGTTCTCTAAGACCAACGCTCTGATACCAACTGAAATGTCCCGTTCTTATTGATTAAAAACGTTCCATATTAATTGATTTCGTTGCGAGGTTTTGACCTCTATATGAGACGTTTTTCAAAGACTGCATTCATTTTAAAACAAACCATAACCTTTATTTCATCAATAAAGGTTTAAAAAGCTTTACGTAGATTATCAAATAATGATAATCTAGAATATCCTGTTTACACACGACCATTACATAATGGTTTACAATACAAATATGTTACAACAAAATAAGTTTCTTGAATGCAGTTTTTACACAATATCATACAAGCATGGACTCCAAATCTCGTCCTTATTTAAGTATGCGACAGCGGAAGCTCTTAATAATCACCTGAGAATAAACATGCTTAAAACGTCAACAAAAATGTTGGTGAGTTATAGGTTTAACCTATATATATCAAATCATAATAATAGACCACAAGATTTCATATTTCAATACACATCCCATACATAGAGATAAAAATCATTCATATGGTGAACACCTGGTAACCAACATTAACAAGATGCATATATAAGAATATCCCCATCATTCCGGGACACCCTTCGGATATGATATAAATTTCGAAGTACTAAAGCATCCGGTACTTTGGATGGGGTTTGTTAAGCCCAATAGATCTATCTTTAGGATTCGCGTCAATTAGGGTGTCTATTCCCTAATTCTTAGATTACCAGACTTAATAAAAAGGGGCATATTCGATTTCGATAATTCAACCATAGAATGTAGTTTCACGTACTTGTGTCTATTTTGTAAATCATTTATAAAACCTGCATGTATTCTCATCCCAAAAATATTAGATTTTAAAAGTGGGACTATAACTCACTTTCACAGATTTTTACTTCGTCGGAAAGTAAGATTTGGCCACTGGTTGATTCACGAACCTATAACAATATATACATATATATCAAAGTATGTTCAAAATATATTTACAACACTTTTAATATATTTTGATGTTTTAAGTTTATTAAGTCAGCTGTCCTCGTTAGTAACCTACAACTAGTTGTCCACAGTTAGATGTACAGAAATAAATCGATAAATATTATCTTGAATCAATCCACGACCCAGTGTATACGTATCTCAGTATTGATCACAACTCAAACTATATATATTTTGGAATCAACCTCAACCCTGTATAGCTAACTCCAACATTCACATATAGAGTGTCTATGGTTGTTCCGAAATATATATAGATGTGTCGACATGATAGGTCGAAACATTGTATACGTGTCTATGGTATCTCAAGATTACATAATATACAATACAAGTTGATTAAGTTATGGTTGAAATAGATTTGTTACCAATTTTCACGTAGCTAAAATGAGAAAAATTATCCAATCTTGTTTTACCCATAACTTCTTCATTTTAAATCCGTTTTGAGTGAATCAAATTGCTATGGTTTCATATTGAACTCTATTTTATGAATCTAAACAGAAAAAGTATAGGTTTATAGTCGGAAAAATAAGTTACAAGTCATTTTTGTAAAGGTAGTCATTTCAGTCGAAAGAACGACGTCTAGATGACCATTTTAGAAAACATACTTCCACTTTGAGTTTAATCATAATTTTTGGATATAGTTTCATGTTCATAATAAAAATCATTTTCTCAGAATAACAACTTTAAAATCAAAGTTTATCATAGTTTTTAATTAACTAACCCAAAACAGCCCGCGGTGTTACTACGACGACGTAAATCCGGTTTTACGGTGTTTTTCGTGTTTCCAGGTTTTAAATCATTAAGTTAGCATATCATATAGATATAGAACATGTGTTTAGTTGATTTTAAAAGTCAAGTTAGAAGGATTAACTTTTGTTTGCGAACAAGTTTAGAATTAACTAAACTATGTTCTAGTGATTACAAGTTTAAACCTTCGAATAAGATAGCTTTATATGTATGAATCGAATGATGTTATGAACATCATTACTACCTTAAGTTCCTTGGATAAACCTACTGGAAAAGAGAAAAATGGATCTAGCTTCAATGGATACTTGGATGGCTCGAAGTTCTTGAAGCAGAATCATGACACGAAAACAAGTTCAAGTAAGATCATCACTTGAAATAAGATTGTTATAGTTATAGAAATTGAACCAAAGTTTGAATATGATTATTACCTTGTATTAGAATGATAACCTACTGTAAGAAACAAAGATTTCTTGAGGTTGGATGATCACCTTACAAGATTGGAAGTGAGCTAGCAAACTTGAAAGTATTCTTGATTTTATGAAACTAGAACTTTTGGAATTTATGAAGAACACTTAGAACTTGAAGATAGAACTTGAGAGAGATCAATTAGATGAAGAAAATTGAAGAATGAAAGTGTTTGTAGGTGTTTTTGGTCGTTGGTGTATGGATTAGATATAAAGGATATGTTATTTTGTTTTCATGTAAATAAGTCATGAATGATTACTCATATTTTTGTAATTTTATGAGATATTTCATGCTAGTTGCCAAATGATGGTTCCCACATGTGTTAGGTGACTCACATGGGCTGCTAAGAGCTGATCATTGGAGTGTATATACCAATAGTACATACATCTAAAAGCTGTGTATTGTACGAGTACGAATACGGGTGCATACGAGTAGAATTGTTGATGAAACTGAACGAGGATGTAATTGTAAGCATTTTTGTTAAGTAGAAGTATTTTGATAAGTGTCTTGAAGTCTTTGAAAAGTGTATGAATACATATTAAAACACTACATGTATATACATTTTAACTGAGTCGTTAAGTCATCGTTAGTCGTTACATGTAAATGTTGTTTTGAAACCTTTAGGTTAACGATCTTGTTAAATGTTGTTAACCCAATGTTTATAATATCAAAAGAGATTTTAAATTATTATATTATCATGATATTATGATGTACGAATATCTCTTAATATGATATATATACATTAAATGTCGTTACAACGATAATCGTTACATATATGTCTCGTTTCAAAATCATTAAGTTAGTAGTCTTGTTTTTACATATGTAGTTCATTGTTAATATAATTAATGATATGTTTACTTATCATAATATCATTTTAACTATATATATAACCATATATATGTCATCATATAGTTTTTACAAGTTTTAACGTTCGTGAATCACCGGTCAACTTGGGTGGTCAATTGTCTATATGAAACCTATTTCAATTAATCAAGTCTTAACAAGTTTGATTGCTTAACATGTTGGAAACATTTAATCATGTAAATATCAATCTTAATTAATATATAAACATGGAAAAGTTCGGGTCACTACAGCTGTGACTGATGCCAGTGAGGAAGTTGTTAAAAACGCTGATAATGGGAAAGGAAGTGGGATAACAACCGCAACCAGAACCAAAGTCAGTAGAAGAAACAAGATATTTCTAGTTCGAATAACCGTAATCAGCGTGTTTGCCCGCGATGTTATAAGGCTCATGATGGTTATTGCACGGTTACTTGTAAGAGGTATTCCAAGCAGGGACACGTTGCTAAAGATTGTACGATGGTTATACCTGGTACTACTGCTCCTGCTGCATGTGGTGGTAATAATGCTGGTAATAATGGTGGTAATGGTAACAGGAAGCCGAGAAATGGTAGAAATCTGAGAGTTTTATACAAATGTGGTAAGCTGGGGCATTTCCGTGATGCCTGCCCGAGCAAGAAGACTACTGAGAATGCATGTGGAAGGGCATTCAACATTAATGCCAGGGATGCTGAGGAAGATCCAAAACTTGTTACGGGTACGTTCTCGATTAACGATTTATCAGTTTATGTACTATTTGATTCAGGGGCTGATTTGAATTTTGTGTCGAGTAAATTAAGTCCAAAAATTAAAACACCGTTAACTCCTCTAGACAGTATTTATGTTGTAGAGATAGCTAATGGTAAGGTGCTTACTGCTAAGGCTGTGTATCGTAAATGTAACATTAATCTGGCTGGTAGAGATTTTGAGGTAGATTTGATACCGATTGACCTAGGCAGTTTTGACGTTGTTAATGGTATGGATTGCTTGTCTGCAAATCGTGCTGAAATTGTGTGTTATGAGAAAGCTATTCGTATTACTAATGTGGTTGGAGAGCCGTTGATGGTTTTTGGGGATAAGAAATGCAGATAGTTAAACCTTATTAGCTGTTTGAAAGTTCATAAACATCTTCGCAAAGGCTGTCATGCTATTCTAGCTCATATTGTTGATTTTGATAGAGAAGAGAAGAGCATTGGTGATGTTCATATTGTTAGAGATTTTCCAGAGGTATTTCCCGAAGACTTACCTGGCCTTTCGCGCAACGCGCGGTAGAATTTCAAATCGACCTTGTTCCCGGTGCTGCTCCTGTAGCACGTGCTCCTTACCGACTTGCGCCTTCCGAACTTCAAGAATTATCGAGTCAACTCCGTGAGTTGTTATACAAGGGTTTTATTCATCCTAGTTCGTCCCCTTGGGGAGCTCCTGTCCTGTTTGTTAAGAAGAAAGATGGTTTGTTTCGTTTGTGTATTGATTATCGTGAATTGAATAAGCTTACCATTACGCTCTTCCAAGAATTGATGATCTGTTCGATCAGCTTCAAGGTTCGTCTATTGATTCTAAGATCGATATTCGTTCCAGTTATCATCAACTACGGGTTAAAGAAACTGATGTTCCAAAAACCGCATTCCGTACCCGTTATGGTCATTACGAATTCCTTGTTATGCCGTTCGAATTGACAAACGCGCATGCTGTGTTCATGGACCTCATGAACCGTGTGTGTAGACCCTATCTGGAAAAATTCGTTATTGTTTTCATCGATGACATCCTTATTTATTCCAAGAGTGATGAAGAGCACGAAGAACATTTGAAGTTGGTGCTTGATTTGTTGAGGAAAGAAGAGTTGTACGCTAATTTCTCTAAGTCTGCTTTCTGGCTATGAGAAGTTCAATTCCTTGGACATATTGTTAGTAAACAGGGAATACAAGTTGATCCTACCAAGATTGAGGCAATTGAGAAGTGCGAAATTCCGAAGACTCCTACTCAGATTCGTCAGTTTCTAAGGTTGGCAGGTTACTATAGAAGGTTCATTCAAGATTTCTCTCGTATAGCGAAACCTCTGACTGCTTTAACGCACAAGTGGAAGGATGAACAAGAGACTGCTTTTCAAACTCTGAAGAAGAAGTTAACTACCGCTCCGATATTGTCACTACCGGAGGGTAATGATGATTTTGTTGTTTATGGTGATGCTTCGCGCTAGGGCTTTGGTTGCATTTTGATGCAACGAAAGAAAGTTATTGCTTACGCGTCACGCCAGTTGAAGATCCATTAACAGAATTACACAACCCATGATTTAGAGTTGGGAGCTGTTGTGTTTACGCTTAAGATCTGGAGACATTATCTATATGGGGTCAAAAGTATACTGTACTTGATCACAAAAGTCTTCAACATATTCTTAATCAAAAACAGCTAAATATGAGACAGCGAAGATGGGTTGAGACGTTGAATGATTATGATTGAGAACTTTTATATCACTCGGGAAAGGCTAATGTTGTGGCCGATGCGTTAAGTCGTAAAGAAAGGGCTGAACCTCGCAGGTTTAGAGCCTTGAATATGACAATTCGAACAAACCTCGCTAGGCAGATTCTTGAGGCACAACAAGAAGCCTTAAAGGAGGAGAATTTTGTGAACGAGAAAGTTAGAGGCATGGCTAAGAAGTTTGAGATACGAACCGATAGTACTCGGTATTATGCAGGACGTCTTTGGGTTCCGAAATTTGGTGATCTACGGCAACTTGTTTTGATGAGGCTCATAAGTCTAGGTACTCTATTCATCCTGCTTCAGAAAAGATGTATCATGTAACATCCCATTTTTCCCGTACATATTTAAAGGTACAAACTTATTTATTTAGTACGGTTATAACTTGTGCGTATGTGATTAAAAGACCTAAGTGCTAGTTATTGTGTAAATATATATATATATACGAATATGTATGTGTGTATATATGTGTTTAGAATATATGCATGTATAAGTATATGCATGGGTCTTTGTTGATGTTAAGTCTTGTGAGACTAAAAGATGAAGTTTAGACGTGCATAGGAAGCGTGAACAAGGTGTACAAGTTGAATAAATCGTTAAGTTGTGTAAAGTTGTTGAATGGGTTAGTTGAAGGACATTAACACGTTGCGGAAGCCTTTGTCGCGCCGCGACATTGAACTCAAACCAGAGTCAGGAGGCATGATAAGAAGGGTCAAGTTTTCCTTTAAATGTCGCGTCGCGGAGAAGAAGGCCGCACCGCGACCAATAACTAGAATCTGAGTCAGGAATGATTTAAGACAGCTCGTAAAATACGTTAATTGCCGCGCCGCGACATTTGGAGCCGCGCCGCGACCCACTGGGTGAACTGGTTCCTGATTTTGTTTATAAAATAAGTGGTTCAAGGGCAAATTCGTCTTTTTATGTATAGATCTGATTGGAGCATTAAATCTCCACCACTTATCCATTTTCCTTATTTCTTTTCCATTTTCTTTCTCTATTTTACACTCAAGCATAAAAACTCATTTGAATTCAAGTGAGATTTGTGAGTGAAGAATTGAGAGTTGATCTTTGGAGCAAGAGTTAAAGTTGTTCTCCTTGTTCTTAGCTACAAGAGGATAGTGTTGGTAAGTCCTAACTCCATATTTTGAGTTTAATTGGTTTATGCTAGGGTTTTGTTCATTTGGAACTTGTATGACCCATTTGAGGGTTAAATGGGTGGGTTTTGGGTTAGATTGATGAAAGTAAACCCTAATGGCCATAACCTAGGGTTTGGTCTTATGATTTGAAGTTGTAAGTGTTAAATGGTGTTGTTGGTCATTAATGCACTTTTAAATTGATGAAAGAATTGTTAATGGGTAAGTTTGACTTGATTGTGAGTCTAAGCATTAAAATGGGTCAAAAGAGTACTAGTTGACCTAATTGGGTGAAATGGGTATGAATTACCCCAAGTTTGTGTTAGTTGAAGTTAGTAGACTTTAATTCAATAGCTTTAGTGATTAAAGTTGAGTCTTGGCCATTTATGGACGGTTTTGGTGTAGTTGAGCCATTTAATGCAAATTGGGTCATTAAATGCTCAAGAGTGAGTAGTGTGGTTAATTCCACTAGTTGTGTATTGAATGGGGACTTATGTATTAGGTACTTTGCTCGAAGCTTATGGAAGCATTAAATCATCACCGAAGTGTTAAGGTGAGTGGAATAATTATATGCGTGCATATATGATGTATTTATTTGTGAAGTGTCAATGTGTTAAGACACCACTTCTCACGTGGCAAGTGAAGTGTCGATGTGTTAAGACACCACTCGAGAGTGAAGCATCGATGTGTTAAGATGCCACTTCGAGAGATGTAGTGAGTGAAGTGTCGATGTGCTAAGACAACACTCGGGGTGAAGTGTCGAAGTGTTAAGGCACCACCCAGGGTGAAGTATCGATGTGTTAATATGCCACCCGTGGGGTTAGTGTACGAAGTATTAAGTGCACTAATGGTTGTTATGAACTCCAATGGTCCTTTAAATACCGTTCCCTCATTCGATTGGTTAACCATGGTTGTGTGTGGATTGTAGCATATTATGTTGTTTAATCTATATGCTATTGATATGCTAGCTTGTATGGTGGAAGGTTTAGTATTATACTTGTGATGATATGATTATTTGTATTGCTAGCATGTATGCGGTAAATGCGTAAGTGATTGCAAGTAAGTAGGTTGTATATTTAATCGTATAATTGTTGCACTCACTAAGCATTAGCTTACCCCTCTCATTGTTTATCTTTTTATATGCAGGTGTGGATAAGGGAAAAGGGGTTGTCGGACACTAGGTGTCCTTTGATGATGGTTGTTGGAGCTTTTGAAGTTGGCCTAGCGTTTTGGGTAGTTTAGCCCCAAACCATGCTCCATGTGTTGTTTAGATTAAAACTATCATTTTTGGATAGTTCAAACGTGTATCTCGTTTGTTAATGGCCTTCGTGCCTTTTGTAAAACATTAAACTTGTACTATGTTCTAATGGAACGTGTGGTATGGTTACATATTTAATTGGCGCGTAAATGTGTATTATAAAAAAAAAAATTATAGTATGGAATACGGGTTGGGTTGTTTCAAGTGGTATCAGAGCATGGTCTAAGGGATTTAGGTGACTTGAGATAGGTGCCTAGACTTAGACTTTATTGTGTGCGCTTTATGCGGGACTTGTAGGACTTCGGGTCGGATTGGGAATTGTTAATGCATAGGTTTGTGTGATCTAACCTTGCACTAATTGTTTTGTGTTGTAGTTGAAATCATCAAGCGAGATAGACGTTGTACTAACGAGTTAATGCGACATGCTCGCGTATCAATGACTAGCTACCATTGTTATGGGTGCAAATCGTGTCAAACGAGCGATGTACGACGATTGTTGAGCAAGATGGGGCGGTAAGGTGTATATGTGTGTATATGCGTGTCATGTCTTTTCATTCGTTGTTTAACCTCTTTCGTTTTATAGAATGAAGATGCGAAATGGACACGACACCGATAATGGGGGCACGAGCGAGGACCCCGAATTCACGGCCAAAATTGAGGCCATTTTGAAAAGTCATCATGTGTCTTTCCTTGAAGATGTTAAGAAAATGTTTCTAGATACGATTGACGAGCAATTAGTCAACGTAGTAAAGGAGCAAATTAAAGTTGTCCTTCAAGGAGACAATGTCGGGAGACGAGACTTTTTCTATAAGAATTTTAAAGATGCTCAACCTCCTACTTTTGAGGGCAAAAGAGACCCGTTGAAGAGTGCCCGGTGGATCTCCGATATGGAGGGGGCTTTTCGAACTTGTGAATGCCCTCTTGATAAAAAGGTGAGGTATGGTAGTAGCATGTTAAGAGGTGATGCTAAGTTGTGGTGGGATACGAAAATCTAAGTTTATGGTGAAGAGCAATGCATGGATTTTACTTGGAACGAGTTTAAGGCGGAGTTTTTCCAAGAGTATCGAACTTCAGCTGATCTTACTAGACTTAAGGACGAGTTGCGTTCCTTGAGGCAAGGGTCGATGGATTTGAACACTCTTAAATCCGTTTACTTGTCAAAAACCTAATTTTGCCCGGAGTATGTCGTAAATGATAAAATGTTGAAGGAAGACTTTTACCGAATCTTAAATGACAATTATCAAGAAAAGATTAGTGTGAACGTGGTGAAGAGTTTGATGAGTTGTTTGATATGGCCAAAGGTTTCGAGTCGCTCATCTTGAGAAAGAATGGCTTTACCTTAGGCAAAAAGAAGTTTGAAGCCACTAGTTATTCGAACTTTTCTAACAAGAAGCACAAGAAGGGCCCCGAGAGTGATGGTAGTGTGAGGAAGGGTGCTTCCAGTGATTTTACTTATGCTTGCTACAATTGTGGGCAAAGGGGGCACATGGCTCATGAGTGCCCGAAACCATCGTCCAGAACCAAGCTCACTTGTTTTAATTGCGGTAAAGATGGGCATAAGAGGCCCGAGTGTCCCGATTTACGGGGTGATCATGTTAAGAGGTTAGAGAAGGCGGCGGGCACGGCAAGGGGGCGAAATTATTTGATGACCAATGATGAGGCCAAGCATTCCAATGAAGTTGTCTCAGGTACTTTCATGGTTAACTCTAATCCGGCACGGATACTTTTTGATAGTGGTGCTAACTTGTCATTTGTGTCTCCAAGATTTGTGCCTAAGTTAAATAAACCGCTAGTTAAGTTAAGTCATCCGGTAGAAGTCAAAATAACGGATGGTAAGACGGTGCTAGGGATTGATGTTTGTAATGATTGTAATGTTGTGTTTGGTACCGAATCGTTTAAGATCGATCTAATTCCGATGACTTTGGGTGATTTCAATATTGTTGTTGGTATGGATTGGCTCGATCGTAATAGAGCCGATATTACATGCCATGATAAATTCATTTGTGTGAAGACCCCAAGTGGGGGAGAGTTAATTATTCATGGTGATAAGCGAAGAATACTTGTGCCGATATGCACTTTTGCACGGGCACGTCGTTTTCTTGTCAGTGGTGGCATGGCTTTTCTTACCCATGTAGTTGATACTCGTGATGAGCCCCCACCCATTCGTTAAATTTCGGTGGTTAACGAATTTGAAGACGTTTTTCCGGATGAGTTACCGGGCGTCCCGGTGGAAAGACAAGTTGAATTTCGCATTGAGTTGGTTCCGAGGGCTACCCCCATTGCTAAAACTCCTTATCGTTTAGCACCGACGGAAATGCAAGAGTTGTAAAATCAAACCCAAGAGTTACTTGAAAAGGGTTTTATTCGACCGAGTTCCTCGCCATGGGGTGCTCCGGTGTTATTTGTGAAGAAGAAAGACGGTAGTATGCAGATGTGCATCGATTATCGGGAGTTGAACAAAGTGACGATCAAGAATCGTTATCCATTGCCTCGGATTGACGATTTGTTTGACCAACTCCAAGGTGCAACGTATTTTTCTAAGATCGACTTACAGTCCGGCTATCATCAAGTATGGGTCCGTGAGGAAGACATAGAGAAAACGGCTTTTCGAACGCATTATGGGCATTTTGAGTTCGTAGTTATGCCTTTTGGTCTTACGAATGCACCGGCGGCATTCATGGATCTTATGAACCGAGTGTGCCAACCTATGTTGGACAAGTCGGTAATTGTGTTCATTGACGACATACTTGTTTATTCTAAGAGTATGAAGGAACATGAGCACCATTTGCGCGGAGTATTGAAGACGTTGCGGAAGGAGAAGTTGTATGAAAAATTCTACAAATGTGAATTTTGGCTAAGGGAAGTTCAATTCCTTGGACATATTGTGAATAAAGAAGGTATCCAAGTAGATCCGGGGAAGATTGGGACGGTGAAGAGTTGGGGGAAACCGACTACGCCTACGGAAATCCGAAGTTTTCTCGGATTGGTCGGTTATTATCGTCGATTTATCCAAGACTTTTCTAAGGTTGCTTCTCCTTTGACGAAGTTAACAAGGAAGAACGTAAGGTTCAATTGGGAAAACGAGCAATAAATTGCTTTTCAATTGTTAAAAGAGAAGTTGTGTCAAGCTTCGGTGTTAGTGTTTCCGAAAGGGGTAGAAGACATGACGGTTTATTGTGATGCTTCTTTAAATGAGCTAGGGTGTGTTCTAATGCAAAGGGGTAAAGTCATCGCTTACGCCTCTCGACAATTAAAGGAACACGAAAAGAGATACCCGACTCATGATCTTGAATTGGCGGCGGTGGTTCATGCGTTGAAAATTTGGCACCACTACTTGTATGGTGTCAAGTGTACGATTTATTCGGATCATAAGAGTTTGAAACATCTCTTTAATCAACAAGATTTGAATTATCGTCAATGAAAGTGGATGGATGTAGTAAAAGATTATGATTGTGAGATACTTTATCATCCGGGTAAGGCGAACGTGGTCGCAGATGCGTTAAGTTGAAAGAGTCAACATCCGGCGATACGAGTAGGATCGTTACGCATGATTATTACTAACAATTTTCTTGTAAAGCTTGGTGAGATTCAAATTGAAGCTTTTGTTAACAACAAACATGAAGAACGAATTGTGGGGCAAACGGAGTCTATTACTTTAGGCCCGCATGGTTTGTTGTCATTTCAAGGAAGAGTGTGGGTGCCTAAGATGGGTGGTTACCGACAAGTGCTCCTTGATGAAGCACATAAGTCAAAGTATTCCATTCATCCGAGTGCAACGAAAATGTACCTTGATTCAAAGAAGGAGTATTGGTGGCCGGGCATGAAACGTGATGTTGTTGAGTATGTTGAACAATGCGTCACATGCTTGCAAGTTAAAGTCGAACACCAAAAGCTGTACGGTAAGTTACAACCATTGGAAGTCCCGAAATGGAAATGGGAGCACATTACCATGGACTTCATTACCAAGTTACCAAAGACGGCGAGAACCCAATATGATACGATTTGGGTGATAGTTGATAGATTGACAAAGAGTGCTCTGTTTCTCCCCATTCAGGAAACGATATCGTCAGAGACCTTGTCCAAGTTGTTTATCAAAGAGGTGATATCAAGGCATGGGGTTCCTATATCTATTATTTCGGATCGAGATACTCGTTTCAGGTCTCGGTTTTAGAATAAGTTTCCTAAAGATATGGGTACTCAATTGAAAATGAGCACGGCGTATCATCCTCAAACGGATGGTCAAACCGAGCGTACGAACCAAACGTTGGAGGATATGTTAAGGGCGTGTGTTATTGATTTCAGCGGTAGTTGGGATGAGCACTTACCATTGGTGGAATTCTCGTACAATAATAGTTACCACACTAGTATTGGAATGCCACCTTATGAGATGCTTTATGGGCGTAGGTGTCGAACTCTTATTTGTTGAGGTGAAGTGGGACAACGAGAAATCGGGAGTACCGATTTGGTCTTAGAGACGAATAGTAAATTGAGATGATTCGGGCTCGACTTAAGGCAGCGCAAGATAGACAAAAATCTTATGCCGATAAAGGGAGGCGAACGATTGAGTTTCAAAAAGGTGACATGGTGATGCTTAAAGTTTCGCCATGGAAAGGAATTATTCGGTTTCGAAAACGAGGAAAGTTAGCTCCTCGGTTTATTGGTCCTTTTAAGGTTTTGGCACGTGTTGGTTAGGTTGCCTATAGACTAGAGTTGCCCGAAGAGCTTTCGGGGATTCATAACACGTTTCATGTTTCCCATCTCCGTAGGTGTCTTGCGGATGACTCGACTTGGGTGCCGTTAGATGAGATGACCCTAAACAACAAGCTAGAGTATGTTGAAGAACCGATATCTATTCTCGATGAAAAGGTTAAATTGTTGGGTAACAAAGAAGTGAGGACCTTTAAGGTTCAATGGCGTCATCGAAAAGGTTCCGAGTTTACGTGGGAATCCGAAGAGTTTGTTTTGGTTTATCTTCCGGCTTGTCATGCAGCTTGGATCGCGAGGACGCGCTCCGATTCAAGTGGGGGAGAGTTGTAACATCCCGTTTTTCCCGTACATATTTAAAGGTACAAACTTATTTATTTAGTACGCTTATAAATTGTGCGTATGTAATTAAAAGACCTAAGTGCTAGTTATTGTGTAAATATATATATATACGAATATGTATGTGTATATATATGTGTTTAGAATATATGCATGTATAAGTATAAGCATGGGTCTTTGCTGATGTTAAGTCTTGTGAGACTAAAAGATGAAGTTTAGACGTGCATGGGAAGCGTGAACAAGGTGTACAAGTTAAATAAATCGTTAAGTTGTGTAAAGTTGTCGAATGGGTCAGTTGAAGGCCATTGCCGCGCCGCGGAAGCCTTTATCACGCTGTGACATTGAACTCAAACCAGAGTCAGGAGGCATGATAAGAAGGGTCGAGTTTTCCTTTAATTGTCGCGCCGCGGGGAAGAAGGCCGCGCCACGACCAATAACTAGAATCTGAGTCAGGAATGATTTAAGACAGCTCGTAAAATACGTTAATTGCCGCGCCGCGACAATTGGGGCCGCGCCGCCACCCACTGGGTGAACTGGTTCCAGATTTTTTTTTTTTTAAATAAGTGGTTCAAGGGCAAATTCTTCTTTTTATGTATAGATCTGATTGGAGCATTAAATCTCCACCACTTATCCATTTTCCTCATTTATTTCTCCATTTTACTCTCAAGCATAAAAACCCATTTGAATTCAAGTGAGATTTGTGACTGAAGAATTGAGAGTTGATCTTTAGAGCAAGAGTTAAAGTTGTTCTCCTTGTTCTTAGCTACAAGAGGATAGTGTTGGTAAGTCCTAACTCCATATTTTGAGTTTAATTGGTTTATGCTAGGGTTTTGTTCAATTGGAACTTGTATGACCCATTTGAGGGTTAAATGGGTGGGTTTTGGGGTTATATTGATGAAAGTAAACCCTAATGGCCATAACCTAGGGTTTGGTCTTATGATTTGAAGTTGTAAGTGTTAAATGGTGTTGTTGGTCACTAATGCACTTTTAAATTGATGAAAGAATTGTTAATGGGTAAGTTTGACTTGATTGCGAGTCTAAGTATTAAAAAGGGTAAAAAGAGTACTAGTTGACCTAATTGGGTGAAATGGGTATGAATTACCCCAAGTTTGTGTTAGTTGAAGTTAGTAGACTTTAATTCACTAGCTTTAGTGATTAAAGTTGAGTCTTGGCCATTTATGGGCGGTTTTGGTGTAGTTGAGCCATTTAATGCAAATTGGGTCATTAAATGCTCAAGAGTGAGTAGTGTGGTTAATTCCACTAGTTGTGTATTGAATGTGTACTTATGTATTAGGTACTTTGCTCGAAGCTTACAGAAGGATTAAATCATCACTGAAGTGTTAAGGTGAGTGGAATAATTATATGCGTGCATATATGATGTATTTATTTGTGAAGTATGAGTTGTGAAGTGTCGATGTGTTAAGACATCACTTCTCACGTGGCGAGTGAAGTGTCAATGTGTTAAGACACCACTCGGGAGTGAAGCATCGATGTGTTAAGATGCCACTTCGAGAGATGTAGCAAGTGAAGTGTCGATGTGCTAAGACACCACTCGGGGTGAAGTTTCGAAGTGTTAAGGCACCACCCAGGGTGAAGTATCGATGTGTTAAGATGCCACCCGTGGGGTTAGTGTATGAAGTGTTAAGTGCACTAATGGTTGTTATGAACTCCGACAGTCCTTTAAATACCGTTCCCTTGTTCGATTGGTTAACCATGGTTGTGTGTGGATTGTAGCATATTATGTTGTTTAATCTATATGCTATTGATATGCTAGCTCGTATGGTGGAAGGTTTGGTATTATACTTGTGATGATATGATTATTTGTATTGCTAGCATGTATGCAGTAAATGCGTAAGTGATTGCAAGTAAGTGGGTTATATATGTAATCGTATAAGTGTTGCACTCACTAAGCATTAGCTTACCCCTCTCGTTGTTTATCTTTTTAGATGCAGGTGTGGATAAGGGAAAAGGGGTTGTCGGACATTAGGTGTCCTTTGACGATGGTTGTTGGAGCTTTTGAAGTTGGCCTAGCGTTTTGGGTAGTTTAGCCCCAAACCATGCTCGATGTGTTGTTTGGATTAAAACTATCATTTTTGGATAGGTCAAACTTGTATCACGTTTGTTAGTGGCCTTCGTGCCTTTTTTAAAACATTAAACTTGTAGTATTAATGGAACGTGTGGTATGGTTACTTATTTAATTGGCGCGTAAATGTGTATTATAAAAAAAATAAAAATTTATCGTATTGAATACGGGTTGGGTTGTTTCATATCATGATCTTAAGGAGCTGTATTGGTGGCCTAATTTGAAAACTGATGTGGCTACTTATGTGGCTAAGTGTTTGACCTGTGCTAAGGTTAAAGTTGAAAATCAGAAACCGTCTGGACTTTTGATGCAACCTGAGATTCCCTAGTGGAAGTGAGAATGTATTACAATGGATTTTATTACAAAGTTACCGAGAACTGCGGGTGGTTATGATACCATTTGAGTGATTGTTGACCGACTCACAAAATCAGCTCATTTCTTGCCGATTAAGGAAACAGATTCGATGGAGAAGCTTACTAGTTTGTATTTGAAGGAAATTGTTTCGAGACATGGTGTTTATAACGACCCTCATTTTTCCATTCTATATTTTTTCATATTAAATGCCCAACAATATAATTAAACTTAACGATTAAACTTTAATTAACGATTGTTAAGTATTAAGAATTATAAATTATATTAATTAACTTTGTGTAATAATTGACAAGTTAATCAAAGATAAAATAATGAGTTAATAAACTTTTGTGAACAAAATAAATAACTTTAAACCTTGTACACTTAAATAATTAAATTTGGATAATTAAGGAACCATTTAAGCTAATTTAAAGTACAAGGGTTAAAACGAAAATGTTCCACCTCACTCCCTTAAACCCTAGCCGATTTTAGGAGGGGTAAAATTACCCTTATGCCCTCTAAATTTTCGGCCCTAATCATCACCATCACCTCCTCAACTTGTTCCCTAAGTAAAACTTAACCTAAACCTAATTCTAGAATCCTCTAATCTTTCCTATAAATAGGGACCTAGGCTAACCCATTTTTTTGTACCAAATGTTTCTTACAAATCTCTCCCAAATCCCTCTCCCTCTCTCTCTTATTTTCGGCCAAGAACCGAAAATCATCACCACCATCGAAATCTTCATCATCATCTTTAAGATTTTCAAGTTATCTTCAAGCAATCTTCATCGTGTTCTTCGCGTTCTTCAAAGATCTTCAAGGTGTTCTTCGTTATTCAAGGATTTTGATCTTCATTTTAAGTCATCATCATCATCATCATCATCTTTTCATGTTAATCTTCATCATTGTTCATCAAGGTAAAAACCCTAGATCCAAAACTTTTAAATCTTACTTTCAATTCATATTATATTTATAATTATATTCATACTAGATCATATACATTCATATTGTTCATGTAAAAATATATATATATATATATACATATACATATACATGCATATACACGACTAAAAAAGGAGGAAGGTTTTGTTTAATCTTTAAACCCTAGAGATTTGCTAAAAGATTTGTTAGTATTTAAAAAAGGAAACAACAATATACATGCTATATATATACATATACGGTTTAAATATATATATATATATATATATATATATATATATATATATATATATATATATATATATATATATATATATATATATATATGTACAAAAAATTTTTTTACTATATATATACATATATATACGGTATATATATATAAAAATAAATAAAAACTATATACATATACATGATATATATATATATATATATATATATATATATATATATATATATATATATATATATATATATATATATATATATATATGTATATATATATATATATATATATATATATATTTAATACTTAAACCTTAATTAATCTAACCCTAATTTAATAAAACCCTAATATTACCTAAACCCTAAAACATTAAATAAAACCCTAATCATTACCTAATCATTACTTCACTAAACACTAAACCTGATAATACTATTAAACACTTATCACATAAACCCTAATCATTAAATACTATTTTAATTAATTAAACCTAATTAATTAATAAAACCCTAATACTACTTATACTACTATCTAACACTTATACACTTATATTATTACTAACACATATAATATACTACTACTTATATTATATTATACGATTACGATAGTCATTCACGATAACGTGCGATTACTCGAACGTCAACGCTACTTAAGGCCTAGGGTGATCCTTGGTACCACTATGGGACGCTTGTTGATTACGAATGCCAAACTTAGATTTTGGTCAAGAAATCCTGGGCCAACCGGTAAAAATTGGTCATTCTGGTGACTCGGCGGTAGAATAGATGTTTGGGTATGATGCACAATGTCAAACCCGACTATAGTAATCATACACTTAGTTATTTTCACACTTAATAGGTGGTAGACTTATTAAGGACAACTCACTAGTGTTCAACACTAACTTACTAAAAATGGAAACTTTCTAAAAATGGAAACTTACTAGGAATGGAAATTTAGTAAAACAAACTACATTTAAACACTTGCATACTTAAACTTAAACTTGGGCAAAAACATTTAACTACTCTTAAAATGTCATTAGGTTGACTTTCAGCTCACGTTCATCCAAACTTTCTATTCCGAGGAATAACAACTCTCTCTCCTACTTACTAAGGTGAATTCATAGCCCCACTCGTTATTACTAGCAAATTTATTTAACTTATTTGGGGTGAGACACATGCTACTTTTACTATTTACAATTTTAGACACAAATACCAACTGTTAAACTATGCTATACTCGGCTATGTCCGACTAAGTCCCTACAGTGATATTTTTAATTGCTCGTTAAATGCATTCTTAATTATTGGGGGTAGGCCTATCGGGAGTAATGTCCCCGATACATTTGACCAAGTCATTGTATTACTTAATAATGAAATTAAACCGACAAGTATAGACACAACTTGTCATTGGGGCAAACTTTGAACGTTTAGTCTAAATATCACGAATTGGCATAATTTTTTGATCCCTGCGAGATCAACTTTATAAACTAAATCTTGTGGTCTAAAACAATGGTCAAACATATTTGTTAAACCTATGAACTTCACTCAACCTTTTTGGTTGACACTTTAGCATGTTTGTCTCAGGTGTCGATTGATCAAGCTTATTTACTTACTGCTTATGTGATGCTACTTGGACTTAGGATCAAGAGATATCGCATTTATTATTCTTGCATTTGAAACAATTACGTTATTGTAATTTCCATTATTGTAACGATATTTCATTTTCTGCTGCGTACTCAATAAAATCTATTTTTATCATTTAGTATTGTTCTCGTAATTATAATATGTTGGTTTATTTGATATTAAGTTACATTTCACCCAGGCCCTAACTGGGGGTGTGATAGATTGGTATTAGAGCATAACCAGGCTGTTATAGAGAACCATGATTGCATCTTTATGTGTGCCTTACTTGCTAGCTAGGGTGCCTTAGCAATCTAGGAAACTATAACATTTCCTGCCTTAGACTTAAAGCACTTAGGATTGCCTTATAATCTTAACACTTATGCTTTACTAAACTTGACTCAAAGATTCTAATCAAAGTCTCTTTTCTAATGTTAGGATGTTAAGCTCAAGCGTTAATCAACCAAACAAAATGACTCTCTTCAAATCTTATGAAGAAATGGCTCGCTTCAACCCTACCACTGAAGTAGGTGTTGGACACTCTTCAACTTTGAGACAAGTCCAAAGCCCATCTTATGGTCTTGGTGGTCCTCCCTCACCAAACTATAGTCCGAATATTTTACCTAAGTCTCCCTACTACTACCCAACCCCAAGAATTGAAGACAAGGGGAAACGCCCTGCTGATTTTACCGAAGATGGCCCGTCTGAGAAGAGAGCCCGATCTCCTACTTATGATAACCATAACACCATGTGTGAAATCATGAATCTGCGAACAACTACCGAGAAGAACTTTGATGGTTTGCTACGCCATGTTACAAGGATCGAGGCTAGAATGGATGAAAAAGACTTAGTGATGAAGAAACTTTTGGAGGAAAATGCGGAGTTAAAGAAAGAGATAAAGTTGGTGAAGTATGAGGAAGAACGTAACACCCGTTGGGGAAAGCAATCACTTGATCATCTAAAGGAGGATGTTGATTTCTGGATTGATATGGAAAGAAATCGAGTCAATAAGCAGCTTGCTCTAAAGGGGTACGATAACAACGCAGTCAAAAGCCGTGTTACTAACCTCTACGATAACCTCGAGTATCTCTATGAGAAGCAAAAGGCGAGGAACGAGAAAGTTGATGAGTTTATGAAGAAGGTTGAGGACGAGAAGAAGAAATATGAAGATTACTTCAATCTTAATATTTCCTAGTTTATTTTTCCAATTTCTTGTCTATGTAAAGGCTATGCCTTAAACTATTTCTATTTCTGAATCGTGTATTAAAAAGGCTTATTTAATGCCTCGTTCTAATAATATAAAGTGTTCTATTAATATCATGTGATATCAATGCTTTATTTTATTCATACTTATAATTGCTCAAACTTATAACTTGTCGACTTACCAAACTTATGTTCACTTTAATGTAGTGACATCATGGTTCGTCCAACTGCACCTACCGTTAACAACATCGTGTTAACCACTGAGCAATTTCAACAGTTGCTTGCTGCCGCCCAAGGCAATGCTCAAGCTAATCATGTTAACACCCAACCGAAACCTTGTTCTTACAAGGACTTTAAAAACTGCCACCCTCCTGCTTTCAAGGGAAATGAAGAGGCTGTCGCACTAGTTTGATGGTTCGAGAAGCTAGAGTTTATCTTTGGTGTTTGCAACTGCGGGGATGACGATCCGGTCAAATATGCCACTAGCTCGTTAGCTGGCAATGCTTTGACTTGGTGGACTACTCATGCTAAGTCCGTGGGAATTGACAATGCTAATGCAATTCCATGGGACGAACTCAAAAGCATGATGACTAATAAATTCTGTCCTAGAAGTCAAGTTCAAAAAACTTGAAGCCGAGTTCTGGGAACTCAAGGTGAAGGGTACCGACATTGAAAGCTATACCATTCGTTTTATTGAGCTTTCTAGTTTGTGTCCAGAGATGTTTCCTACTGAAGCTAGAAGGATTAAAAGGTATATTGAAGGTCTCCCTGAGGATGTTCAGGGGAATGTTATTGCTGCCGAGAAGGTTACTCTTGATGCTGTGATTCTCATGGCACAAAATCTGATGTTGGCCAAGAGAAGAAGAGCGTCGGCTAATAAGCAGGTTGATAATAAGAGTAACGAAAGTAAAAGGAAGTTTGAGCCGTCTCAAGCTTCGACTCAGAATGTTAGTAAGAAGCCTGCGGATAGTACAAGGACGAATTATAAGGGTACCTATCCTTTTTGTATTCGTTGTGAAAGGCATCACCCGGGGCGGTGTACTGCTACTTGTTCGTTGTGTAAGAAAGTGGGACACATTGCTAAGACGTGTAAGACTCCTCCAACGGATAAAGCTATTGTTCCTACCAAAGCTCCTCCTACTTGTTACACTTGTGGAGAAAAGGGACATATTAGTCCAAATTGTCCTAAGAAGAAAGATAATCCCGCTACTGGAGCCAATACTACTGCTGCAAAGAGTCGTGCGTTTGTTCTTATTGCTGCTGAAGCCCGAGAGGAAGATGAGGTCATCACGGGTACGTATCTTGTCAATAATTGTTACGCAACTATTTTATTCGATACGGGTGCCGACCGAAGTTACGTGTCTAGTGAATTTTGTACCCTATTTACTGAAAAGCCTCAACCCTTAGAAACTAAACGATTAGTAGAAGTAGCCAATGGAAAGATCATGAAAGTCGATAAAATCTATAAAAACTACAACCTAATCTTAGCCAACAAAGAATTCAAGATAGACCTTTTGCCAGTCGAGCTCGGAAGTTTTGATGTCGTAGTTGGAATGGATTGGTTACGTCCATTACATGCTGCAATCTTGTGTTTTGATAAAACCGTTAACATTCCGTTGGGAAATGGAGAGACTCTAGTCATTCAAGACGACAAGAGTGGTTCTAATCTCAACATTATCTCCTGTATTAAAACCCGCAAATACCTTATGAAAGGTTATCCAGCTATTCTAGCCCACGTTAAGATGATTGAATCGAAAGAGAAATGTATTGAAGATGTACCAGTGGTTAAAGACTTTCCTGATGTGTTTCCTAATGATCTTCCTGGTCTTCCACCTCCTCGACAAGTTGAATTCCAAATTAATTTAGCTCCCGGTGCTGCTCCTATTGCTAAAGTAGCATACCGTTTAGCACCTTCCGAAATGAAGAAATTATCCAACCAACTCCAAGAACTATTGGATAAAGGTTTCATTCGTCCAAGCTCGTCCCCATGGGGAGGTCCTATTCTATTCGTTAAGAAGAAGGACGGTACGTTAAGGATGTGTATTGATTACCGCAAACTCAACAAGCTTACTATCAAGAACCGTTATCCGTTGCCACGTATTGGTGATCTATTCGACCAACTTCAAGGGTCAAGTGTTTACTTAAAGATTGATTTGAGGTTCGGTTATCACCAACTCAAATTCAAGGAATCTGACATTCCTAAGACTGCTTTTCGCACTCATTATGGGCACTATGAATTTTGTGTCATGCCTTTTGGTTTGACCAACGCTCCTGCCGTGTTCATGGATCTTATGAATCGTGTATACAAGCCGTATCTTGACAAATTTGTCATTGTGTTCATTGACGATATCTTGATCTACTCCAAGAGTGAGAAAGAACATGAGCAGCATCTGCGCATGATTCTTGAACTCTTACAAAAGGAACAACTCTGCGCTAAATTTTCAAAGTGCGAGTTTTGGCTCAAAACCGTACAATTTCTTGGACATGTTGTTGATAGTAATGGAATACATGTCGATCCAGCTAAGATTACCGCTATTCAAAACTGGGAGATACCAAAGACTGCGAAGCATATTCGTTAATTTTTGGGACTTGCCGGTTATTATCGGAGGTTCATAAAAGATTTTTCTCTTCTTGCTAAACCCCTTACGAAATTAACTCACAAAGAGAAGAAGTTTGAGTGGTCCAAAGAACAGGAATCTGCTTTCAAGATTCAAAAGGATAAGTTGACCACAGCCCCGATTCTATCTTTACCTGAAGGTACTGACGACTTCGTTGTTTACTGCGATGCCTCAAAGCAAGTCTTTGGTTGTGTTTTAATGCAACTTGAAAAGGTTATTGCCTATGCATCTAGACAGTTGAAGTAACATGAGGAGAACTATACCACACATGACCTTGAGTTAGGAGCCGTAGTATTTGCATTAAAGATATGGAGACATTATCTATATGGTACTAAGTTTACGGTGTGCACTGACCATAAAAGTCTTCGATACATCTTTAATCAGAAACAGTTGAATATGAGGCAAAGTCGATGGCTCGAGTTATTGAACGATTATCACTGTGAGCTGAAATATCATCCCGGTAAGACAAATGTAGTTGCTGATGCTCTTAGTTGAAAAGACGATGTTAAACGTGTTCGTGCTTTGAATCTGAAAATCAAATCGAATCTGTGAAGCTCAATTGGAAGCTATTAAACCGACACTTATCGAAGGTGAAGGACCTATCGGTTTCGAGAACCAACTCCAAGTGAAAGCTAAAGGTACACGGTGGCAATAGAATTTGAGTCCCTCGCTTCGGTAATCTCCGTGAACTAGTCTTGGACGAAGCTCATAAGACTAGGTACTCTATTCATCCAGGTTCCAATAAGATGTATCACGATGTGAAGGAATTCTACTGGTGGCCTAACATGAAAGCCGACATTGCTACTTATGTTAGTAAGTATCTCACTTGTTTGAAAGTCAAGGCTGAACATCAAAAGCCTTCTGGTCTGTTGACACAACCCGATATCCCACAGTGGAAGTGGGAATACATCACTATGGACTTCGTTACTAAGTTACCTAAGACTTCGAATGGTAACGATACTATTTGGGTCATAGTTGATCGTCTTACTAAATCTGCTCATTTCATAACGATCAAGGAAACTGACAAGATGGAGAAATTATCGCAGATTTACATTAAAGAAATTGTCTCACATCATGGAGTTCCTATCTCGATTATTTCTGATCGCGACGGTCGATTCGTTTCTAGATTCTGGAAAACTTTGCAATCTACTCTTGGAACTCAACTCGAAATGAGTACAGCCTATCATCCGCAAACTGATGGTCAAAGTGAACGAACTATTTAAACCTTGGAAGATATGCTACGTGCTTGTGTAATCGATTTCGGCAAAGGTTGGGATAGACACTTGCCTTTGGTTGAATTTTCTTACAACAACAGTTATCACTCTAGCATTAAAGCTGCACCTTTTGAAGCTTTATATGGTCGGAAATGTAGATCCCCTTTGTGTTGGGATGAACTCGAGGACAGACATTTAACTGGTCCTAAAATTATTCACGAAACTACCGAAAAGATCGTCCAGATTAAGCAACGATTAGAAACTGCCCGTAGCCGAGAAAAGAGCTATGCCGATAAAAAGCGAAAGAACATAGAATACCAAGTTAGAGATAAAGTCATGTTGAAAGTATCCTCTTGGAAAGGCGTTGTCCGTTTCGGTAAACGAAACAAACTCAGTCCACGATATGTTGGACCTTTCACAGTCACTCAAAGAGTCGGTCCTGTGGCGTACCGATTAGAACTACCAACTGAACTTAGCCAAGTACATGATGTGTTTCATATCTCGAATCTTAAAAGGTGTCTTGCTGATGACACACTTTTTATTCCTTTGGATGATATCCGCATTGATGAGCAAATGCACTTCATTGAAGAACCTATAGAAATCATGGAAGGAGAGGTCAAACAAATGCGTAAAAGCAACATACCTATCGTTAAAGTCCGTTGAAATTCGCGTAGAGGCCCCGAATATACCTGTGAACCCAAAGACCACATGATACGGAAATATCCTCATCTCTTCTCAACTGCTGATGTAAACGAGGAATCTACTTAAAACTTCGGGATGAAGTTTCTAATAACGGGGAGGTACTATAACGACCCTCATTTTTCCATTCTATATTTTTCCATATTAAATGCCCAACAATATAATTAAACTTAAAGATTAAACTTTAATTAATGATTGTTAAGTATTAAGAATTATAAATTATATTAATTAACTTTGTGTAATAATTGACAAGTTAATAAAAGATAAAATAATGAGTTAATAAACTTTTGTGAACAAAATAAATAACCTTAAACCTTGTACACTTAAATAATTAAACTTGAATAATTAAGGATTCATTTAAGCTAATCTAAAGTACAAGGGTTAAAACGAAAAAGTTCCACCTCACTCCCTTAAACCCTAGCCGATTTTAGGAGGGGTAAAATTACCCTTTTGCCCTCCAAATTTTCGGCCCTAATCATCACCGTCACCTCCTCATTTAAACCTAACTTGTTCCCTAAGTAAAACTTAACCTAAACCTAATTCTAGAATCCTCTAATCTTTCCTATAAATAGGTACCTAGGCTAACCCATTTTTTCGTACTAAATCATTCTTACAAATCTCTCCCAAAACCCTCTCCCTCTCTCTCTTATTTTCGGCCAAGAACCGAAAGTCATCACCACCATCGAAATCTTCATCATCATCTTCAAGATTTTCAACTTATCTTCAAGCAATCTTCATCGTGTTCTTCGCGTTCTTCAAAGATCTTCAAGGTGTTCTTCGTTATTCAAGGGTTTTGATCTTCATCTTCAAGGCATCATCATCTTTTCTTGTTAATCTTCATCACTAAGGTAAAAACCCTAGATCCAAAACTTTTAAATCCTACTTTCAATTCATATTATATTCATAATTATATTCATACTAGATCATATACATTCATATTGTTCATGTAAAATATATATATATATATATATATATATATATATATATATATATATATATATATATATATATATATATATATATATATATACACACATGCATATACATGACTAAAAAAAGGAGGAAGGTTTTGTTTAATCTTTAAACCCTAGAGATTTGCTAAATGATTTGTTAGTATTTAAAAAAGGAAACAAGAATATACATGCTATATATATATATATATATATATATATATATATATATATATATATATATATATATATATATATATATATATATATATATATATATATATATATATACGGTTTACATATATATATATATGTACAAAAAAAATATTTTTACTATATATATACATATATATACGGTATATATATATAAAAAATAAAAATAAAAACTATATACATATACATATACACGATATATATACATATATATATTTAATACTTAAACCCTAATTAATCTAACCCTAATTTAATAAAACCCTAATATTACCTAAACCCTAAAACATTAAATTAAACCCTAATCATTACTTCACTAAACCCTAAACCTAATAATTCTATTAAACATTTATCACATAAACCCTAATCATTAAATACTACTTTAATTAATTAAACCTAATTAATTAATAAAAACCTAATACTACTTATACTACTATCTAACACTTATACACTTATATTATTACTAACACATA
Source organism: Rutidosis leptorrhynchoides (assembly GCF_046630445.1). Classification (NCBI taxonomy): domain Eukaryota; kingdom Viridiplantae; phylum Streptophyta; class Magnoliopsida; order Asterales; family Asteraceae; genus Rutidosis; species Rutidosis leptorrhynchoides. The sequence continues at coordinate 180,329,500 of NC_092340.1, read as the reverse complement.
TAATATACTACTACTTATATTATATTATACGATTACGATAGTCATTCACGATAACGTGCGATTACTCGAACGTCAACGCTACTTAAGGCCTAGGGTGATCCTTGGTACCACTATGGGACGCTTGTGGATTACGAATTCCAAACTTAGATTTTGATCAAGAAATCCTGGGCCAACCGGTAACAATTGGTAATTCTGGTGACTCGGCGGTGGAATAGATGTTTGGGTATGATGCACAATGTCAAACTCGACTATAGTAATCATACACTTAGTTATTTTCACACTTAATAGGTGGTAGACTTATTAAGGACAACTCACTAGTGTTCAACACTAACTTATTAAAAATGGAAACTTTCTAAAAATGGAAACTTACTAGGAATGGAAACTTAGTAAAACAAACTACATTTAAACACTTGCATACTTAAAGTTAAACTTGGGCAAAAACATTTAACTACTTTTAAATTGTCATTAGGTTGACTTTCTGCTCATGTTCATCCAAACTTTCTATTCCGAGGAATAACAACTCTCTCTCCTACTTACTAAGGTGAATTCATAGCCCTACTCTTTATTTCTAGCAAATTTATTTAACTTATTTGGGGTGAGACACATGCTACTTTTACTATTTACAATTTAGACACAAGTACCAACTGTTAAACTATGCTATACCCGGCTATGTCCGACTAAGTCCCTACAGTGATATTTTTAATTGCTCGTTAAATGCATTCTTAATTATTGGGGGTAGGCCTATCGGGAGTAACGTCCCCGATACCTTTGACCAAGTCATTATATTACTTAATAATGAAATTAAACCGACAAGTATAGACACAACTTGTCATTGGGGCAAACTTTGAACGTTTAGTCTAAATATCACGAATTGGCATAACTTTTTGATCCCTGCGAGATCAACTTTATAAACTAAATCTTGTGGTCTAAAATAACGGTCAAACATATTTGTTAAACCTATGAACTTCACTCAACCTTTTTGGTTGACACTTTAGCATGTTTGTCTCAGGTGTCGATTGATCAAGCTTATTTACTTACTGCTTATGTGATGCTACTTGGACTTAGAATCAAGATATATCGCATTTATTATTCTTCCATTTGAAACAATTACTTTATTGTAATTTCCATTATTGTAACGACATTTCATTTTTCGCTGCGTACTCAATAAAATTTGTTTTTATCATTTAGTATTGTTCTCGTAATTATAATATGTTGGTTTATTTGATATTAAGTCACATTTCACCCAGGCCCTAACTGGGGGTGTGATAGTGTTCCTGTATCTATTATTTCCGATCGAGACAGTCGATTCATATCGAGGTTTTGGCAATCCTTACAGGAAGCTTTGGGAACTAAGTTGGATATGAGCACCACTTATCATCCGCAGATGGATGGTCAGAGTGAAAGGACCATTCAAACGTTAGAAGACATGTTGTGAGCGTGTGTTATTAATTTTGGTAATGGGTGGGATAGATATTTGTCGTTGGCTGAATTTTCTTATAATAACAGCTCTCATGTAAGTATTAAAGCCGCACCGTTTAAAGCTCTGTATGGTAGAAAGTGTAAGTCTCCCATCTGTTGTAATGAGGTTGGGGATGCTCAACTCACAGGCCCAGAAATTATTCATGAGACTACCGAGAAGATCGTACAGATTAAAGAAAGATTGAGAACCGCCAAGAGTCGGCAAAAGAGTTATGCCGATAAGAGAAGGAAAGATATAGAATTTCAAGTTGGTGACCGTGTTATGTTGAAGGTATCACCTTGAAAAGGTGTGGTACATTTTGGAAAAAGGGAAAAGTTGAATCCTCGTTTTGTTGGACTGTTTGAGATTACAGAAAGAGTTGGACCCGGGGCTTATCGTTTGAAATTGCCACAAGAACTCAGTGCTATTCACGACTTTTTTCATGTATCGAATTTGAAGAAGTGTTTAACCGAGGCCGATGAGACCATTCCTCTTGAGGAGACCATTCCTATTGAGGAACCTGTTAAAATTATGGATCGAGAGGTTAAGACTCTTAAGCAGAGTAGAATTCCTATCGTTCGAGTTAGATGGAACGCCAGACGCGGTCCCGACTACACTTGGGAGCGTGAAGATCAGATGATGCAGAAGTAACCGCATTTGTTCCCAGATGATGAGTAAACCCCTGCACCTGCTTAAATTTCGGGACGAAATTTCCGTAACGGGAAGGTACTGTCACGACCCTACTTTTTCCGTTATCTTTTACCGTTTATTATTTAACGCCCGTTAATTGTTATTCGTGCCATGTCATTTCTATGACCTATATTATTATTTTTAATAATATATTAATTATTATGTGTTATGTGAATATTTGTATTCATATTTTAAGTTATACGTTTCTACGTGTCGTGGATTTCTATCCGGCGAATCTTTTTAGTTTTCAAACCAACGGTCAAGCTTTTGGGATTTTTAAGTCCAAATTATTTTAAATATGATATTTTAATGTCATATATTTATATATAGTGTTTATATATATTTTTCGTCGCGTATTTGTTATCTCTCTGAATTTTCAATCGCGTAGTAGCGTTTTCGCATTTCGGGCTTCGATCGGGCGTTCGGGCCACAAGGAGTTTATCATTAAACAAAATTGGGCCATAGGGCCCACCCCATGACACCCCCATTGGCCGAACCCCTTAGAGGGGGGGAGTGCTTTTTTTTTTGCCATTCCACTTTTCACATTTCACTTTTACAAAAATTCCCTAAACCTAATTCTTATATTTTTCACTCAAATTCTCCCTCTCCTCTCCCTTTGGCTATCGCCAACATCATAACCATCATCATCATCCTTCATTAAATTAAAGCTTGGATCCTCTAATCGTTTACACAACCGGATTGCTCTCTTCATCCTCTACACGCACATATCTTTTATTTCTCGATTAGGGTATAAACCCTAGCCCTAGATTTTTGAATTTTCATTTATTTTTCTGTATTTTTATGTTATTATGATAGTATTATGCTTGTATGTTGTTGTATTCTTGATTGTATGCGTAGAATCACTCGTTAATTCATGTTTTCGGTTTGATTGATTTGAGACAGCAGCTTGTTTGATCATTTCTGTAAATATTAACTAATGTAAATGTTAAATTAAAGTGTCTATATGGGTTCTTCTCATCAAGACATTAATTTTAGACTCCGGATTCATGTTATTTCGATTCCCGGAGCTCTAGATATGATTAAAATGGTGTTTTATTGATCAAAATATAAAAATGAATTGTTTCAGTTTTGGTCCGAATTTGTGACCATTTTTGGAGTTTTTATGGTGTACTAGTGTGTTAGGATTAATGATTGGATGAACTTTCATGTTCGGGTCATCGAAATTCGAGCCACGGATCACACGTTATGACTAAAACTTGTTTTTGAACGGATTAAAGCTCCAAGTTGATTAATGGCTGTTGGTCATAACTTGGTGGCTGTTCTTGGAGTGTTCTTGAGTGTACTAATGTGTCGGGTGGTTTGGTTAGGCGAATATATATAAGACTCGCCGAAAACCGACACCCGGGGCTCAAGTTATGACCCGATGAACTTTTAATTAAAACTTATGGTTATAAAATAAGACTTATGATATAAATAATGATTTTCATTATTAATAAATTACTTATGATATAAAAAGTAATTATTTTAATTTAAGACTTATGATATACATATTTATTATATCATTTATTAATTAATTATGATTTAATTAAACTTTTAATTAAACTTATGATTAATAATACTTTTATTATTCATGAAAAATACTTATGATAAGTATTAAACTTATGTTATGAGATTATTATAATAAGACTTATAATAAGGATTAATTAATTATTTAATTATTATAAGGCTTAGTTATTATTTAATTATAAATAAATTATTAAATACTTATGATTTAATGATTATAATTAGAAACTTATGATATGATTAATAATTCATTATTAATTAATAATATTTATATTTATAATATGATTAAAATTTATTATTAATTAATAATACTTATATTATGATTAATATTTAATTAATTAATTAAATAATTATGTTATACTAATTATATCGTTTAAACTTATGTTAACTTTAATAATTCATTTTAATTTAATTAAACTTATGATATGACATAATTATACATATATGACTTTAAATAACATTATAACTTATATTATTAATATAATTTACACTTTAAAATTTAATGTTGTCTATGTTTGACCAAGGTTGACTTTTGAGTTGACTTTCGTTTGACTTTGACTTTCAGTTGACTTTTGTTGACTTTCTAATTAAGGAAACTTTCCTAACTTATAAACTTTTCAAAAATAGCAACTTTCTAAATATGGAAACTTTCCAAAAATAGAAACTTTCCTAAAATAGAAACTTTCTTAAAATAGAAACTTTCCAAAAATGGAAACCTACTAAAAATAGAAAGTACGTGTCCTTACGCTATTCTGATCAAACCGAAGCATGTTGTATGTTGTTCTATGTTTACTTGCGACAAGTATTATAGTTATCATACTAAGACTTGACCTAAGTTAGTTATTTATATCGACCTGTTTTATTTATAGGTCAGCGTTGTGATCATACTTGATCACTTTACTTCGTTTGCTGTTCGCATTTTGTGTGGTTACTACTTTTGCTTTAAGGTGAGTTATAGTCCCGTTTTTATACTATTTAAAGTATATTTTTGGGATGTGATTACATGCATTTTATTTTACGTTTAGACACAAGTGGCAATTAAAGATAAATTATTCATTATGAGTTGAACAAAAATATTCTCTAGTCTGGTAACTGTAATCACTAGTTTCTACTGGTGAACGCGAATCCTATAGATAGATCTATCGGGCTTGACAGCCCCATTTCGAGCTAGTCGCGCTAGCAATTTATACTCGGAATGCGTTAGTACTTCGTATTTATTTGAAGATACACTTGTTCGGTGTATATATATTGTGTTTGGCAAGGGTAAATAAAGGGTTAAGTAGTTACCAGGTGGCTCATTGATAATGGAATAATGTTTTATGTTTTCTAACATTTTAAATCTTGTGGTCTAAAATTTTTACGTTTATTTAAACCTATAATTTACTCAACATTTTTTTTGACAGTTTACTCGCATGTTTTCACCGGTACTTGATTTGTTTGGTGCTTCCGCTGTGTTAGAAGTGTTTGCATGCATTTGGGCAGATTTTGTTAAACAATTTATGAAACATTAAACTTGCATTCTCTTTTTGGATTATTAAATTTGTGGGTGTTTGGTTGACAATGTTTATGTCAACTTTGGTTATTTAATATGTTGAGTTTGTTAAACTACATATTTTGGTAAATTTCCTTTTAACTTTTGAATAAAATAATGCAATGTTGTTTATTAAGTTCATTTAAAGTTCGATCAAGCTGTGGGACCAAGTGACGGAGCCGTTAAGTGTATTGACGGGGCCATCACACGTCAAATGGTACGTGGCAAAATCCTAGTGCCAAACACACCGGTGTGTGTAAGGTAACGACATACTGTGTGTGAAGAAGATAGGAATACATAGGCATAGCAGGCTAGGAGCTAGTGTAATTAATTTTTAAAGTTAAAAGGGAAATTTGGAATAGAAATAAACAAGAATGAGCGATGAGAGGTACTAAGTGTCAGTCAATCAGGCCTTGAACAGTAAAAATCGCAACTAGAAAAGAAGTAATCCAAAAAAATGGTGTCGTTGTAAAGGGCATTGTAGGGGTTAGCATATGCATACTAATAAATTCCGTTTTTACACCGGGAAGAAGGGTGATATGGAGGGCGCGGGTAAGAGGAAAGGTAAAGAAAAGAAAAAGAATGTAAAGGACGGGGAGCTTTGTTTGCATGATTCGAGTGACGAGGACGAGATCGAAGGGGCGGTTCAAGGGAGGTTAAAAGGTGATAAATTTTTCCAAGTGTTAAAGGGAAACGTATTGAAGTGGGGGCGGGAGAGGAATTTGTTGGTGTCGGCTTCTTTGACGAATTTAGAAATGGTGGTTTGAACTCGGATGAGATTGGGATCGAGTCTATTTTTTCGTTTAAGGCGAATGCGGAAGACGGCATCAACAATTCAAAAAGTGGTATTTGATTAGGTCTTTATTGTTTATGTGTTGTTTGGTTAGTTTTAGCTCCATTGTTTGTGGTTGTATTCTTTTTTGTTGTCTTGTTCACGTAAATGTTCGGTTTTAGTTAGCGTCTCGATTTTTGTGTTGGTTAAAGTTGTTTAATGTCTTCAAGCCTCTTTTGTGATCGATCCTTTGTATCTTTATTTTCTAGTCTCCTTTTTGAAGATTAGAATTATATATATAGTTTTTGTTTCTTTGCCAAAAAAAAAAAAAAAACATTAAAAATTGTATCTTCTTATGTAACAACTAGATATTATTTTTTCTTTTTCTGATTGGTGCAAATTTGAGTGGCGTGGAGTATTTGCCATTTTATCCTTTTCACGAGTTATTTTAAAAACTCTTTTAATATTATACTTTTTTTCTCTTTTATTTAAAAAAAAAAATTCTATTAAGTTTATTTAGTTTATTTTTAAATTGAAGTTTTTCCAAATTTTTTTTTACTGTTTCTTATTTTTATTTAATAGAGGGTTTGTGCCAATCCATAAATGAATATTTTTCGATTTTTTTATTTAATATAAAGCTTCAACAAATATGCGTTATAAGGTAAAGTAGTTATAAACCATTGAAACGGAGTTCAATGCAATGATGTTGGAGCTAATCGGTTCATTGTGTCCTACATCGAAAAGTGAAAGAAACAAATGTGTATATATAAGTTTATGGGAATCTTTCTCTATCACCGATTGATTTTAGAGTAATGTGAAACTCATGAGCTTATTTGTTGTACATGTTGGTGGATCTGAAAACGATCCTACAAATGGTATCAAAGTCTGGTTATAGCCCGGATGCGTGGACGGTGCAAAATGATAGCGGAGGTTCAAACCGAGATGACCGTGGACGTGACCGGGGAAGAGGTCGGGGGTCCGGGTGAGTCGAGATGGTATTGAACGCGTCTGTGGGAGTAGCGTGGAATGAACCGATTAAGGGGTGATTGTTGGAGTTAATCGGTTCATTGTGTCCCACATCGGAAAGTGAAAGAAACAAATGTGCATATATAAGTTTGTGAGAACATCCCTCTATCACCGATTGGTTTTGGAGTGATGTGAAACTCATTAACTTATATGTTGTACATGTGTCCCTGAAAACATGATTGAAATCATTTTTTTGGGTAAAGAATTTCCAAGACTACTCACGGTTCACATTTCTAATTTTTAATAATTGTAGACAATTAAAAAAGAATATTAAAATGAAATAGTAGGAAAAAAAAAAATCATTTTTCAGAAAATTCACATGAGATATGAGAGATAATTCATTCCCCTTTTCACGGCATAACCTCCGCCAGTTGGGCACCCACGTCATCATCACCGCTCTGATCTATTTCTGTCACACACACACACAAAAAAGTGTTAACACATACTCTGCTTACTATAAATAACTTGACCCCCGTTGCACTTCAACTCATCCTCATAATTCATTTCTTAGCTTAATTCTGTTATAGAAACAAGAAAATGGCACGAGGACCTTCATACACCGCTCTCGTTTTCGTTATGTCATTGCTTCTCATGATCGCATTTGCGGATGTAGCTCAGGTATCATTTTCAAATATAAGTTGGTTAATTAATTCTCACGTGTTTAATTTGAAGGGATGCCATTGTTTTCACGATATGATATCAGTTGCTAATACTTCTAATTTATATACATTTTAGGGATACAACAAGCTTCGTCCACAAGGTATGGTTATTTGTCAATTAACATTAGTTAAATTGTGCATTATCAAGTGGTTTTTTTGTTACACTGTAAAACAAGTAATTAAGCAGGTAAATGGTTAAAGTTAATAGAATACATCTTACATTTTTCTGTCACAACACCTAAGATATGTTGCTAGTAACGTTTGAACTCGGGACATCTTGTGAAGATATCAGGACTCGAACCACTAAACTACCATGAGATGTTACCATGTGTTAATGTAACGATCGACATTGTTTATTTTGTACAGACTGCAAACCAAAGTGTACGTATAGATGCTCGGCTACTTCGCACAAGAAGCCATGCATGTTTTTCTGTCAAAAGTGTTGTGCAAAATGCTTGTGCGTACCAGCAGGTGTTTATGGTAACAAACAGACGTGTGCTTGCTACAACAACTGGAAGACTCAGGAAGGCAAACCAAAGTGTCCTTGATTCCATATATATATCCAAAGTTTTAGAATCAAGGGCTTTATGGTTTTTTATACGGAATAAATTGAAGTGCATTGTTTTTTAAATATTTATCAAAATTACTATATATCTTTCTGAACCAGTATATCAACTAGTACATCAAAAGGTCGTTGTAGTAATTTGCTAAAATAAAATACATGTGTTGGATGAGAAGAAGCGCAGTTTTATTAATGTAATTACGGAAATTCATGATAAACGTATGGCTTTTTTATACTATTACTAGGAGTGGTAACGCGTCATCTTGAAGTCCTGTTTGAAGTTTTGATGAAACTTTGAAGTTAAAATAGTGGATGAATTGCCTTTCAAAAAAAAAAAAATTAGTGGATGAGTTGTTCGTTGTTCTGTTCTCATTAAGAAAAAAGTCCAAAGCAATTCCTTTATTTATAAATTGTATCTCTATCTAGCTTATTAAAAAAATATATATAAATATAAATTCAAAACAAATAGTAGAGTAATAAAAAAGCCCAAGTTAAAAAAATAAATAATACATAATTTGGCCGAAATTTTGAGGGCAAATGGTCCCAAAAGAAACTTGTTATCAAACTTGACAATTAAAGTAACCCCAATTGCGTAAGTTTAAAAAGGATTTCAATTTTTAATTTGCTACGAATTGAAAAAGTGTTAAATTAAGGTAATGATCGTCAAATTCGCTAACGATCGTTAGTTAAAAATACACGATTGGTCTCTAAAGTTTTTTAAAAAATTGCACCAAAAGTCCACTTCATCTGCTTCATAAGCAGCGATTAGCAACTTCATCATCACCATCAAATGAATCGATCGAATTAAGGACTAAAATCGATTCCTTTGCCTTCCATAAGCAGCGATTAGCTACTTCCATGAACGATTCGAGGCCAAAACATCATCTAAATCCAAAGTTAATTGATGAACACCCAAATCTTCTTACCTGCAAAATTGCACTGTTGGTCCTTTCCCTTATCTTCATTTACAAGATCTGAAACCAAATTGTTCATCTTTGTTAACGAGACTGTTACTAAGTAAATTTGTTCTTTTTAAGCAAATTTGTTCATAATTGTATCGATTCATTAAAATAATTTATGGAAGAAGTTGAATAGTATCATTCTTTAACGTATTCGTTTTAAACAAATTTCAATTTCAATTAAAGTAAATCATACGAAGTTGAATAGTATCGTTCTCAAAATAGTAACACCAACCACTTGAAAGCAAAATTGTTCTTTATTAAACACATTTCGTTTCACCCATTCTAAGCAACAGAGTTTCGAGTAACAGATTGATG